>NC_092826.1:544144-583708 GCF_039878825.1 Excalfactoria chinensis
TGGTTATATGGGGTTATATGGGGTTATAGGGGGTTATAGGGGGGTTATATGGGGTTATATGGGGTTATATGGGATATATGGGGTTATATGGGGTGTTAATGGGGTTATAAGGGCTGTATGGGGTTATATGGGGTTATATGGGGTTATAATGGGGTTATATGGGTTATATGGGGTTATATGGGGGTATATAGGGTTATATGGGGTTATATGGGGTTATATGGGGTTATATGGGTTATATGGGTTATATGGGGGTATATGGGGGTATATGGGGTTATATGGGTTATATGGGGTTATATGGGTTATATGGGGTTATATGGGTTATATGGGGTATATGGGGTTATATGGGGGTATATGGGGTTATATGGGGTTATATGGGGGTATATGGGGGTATATGGGGTTATATGGGGTTATATGGGTTATATGGGGCTATATGGGGGTATATGGTGTATATGGGGTTATATGGGGGTGTATGGGGTTATATGGGGTTATATGGGTTATATGGGGTATATGGGGGTATATGGGGTTATATGGGGGTATATGGGGTTATATGGGGTTATATGGGGGTATATGGGGGTATATGGGGTTATATGGGTTATATGGGGTTATATGGGGGTATATGGGTTATATGGGGTTATATGGGGTTATATGGGTTATATGGGGTTATATGGGGGTATATGGGTTATATGGGGTTATATGGGGGTATATGGGGTTATATGGGGTTATATGGGTTATATGGGGTTATATGGGGTTGTGTGGGGTTATATGGGGTTATATGGGATTATATGGGGTTATATGGGTTATATGGGGTTATATGGGGTATATGGGGTTATATGGGGTATATGGAGTTATATGGGGTATATGGGGTTATATGGGGTTATATGGGGTTATATGGGGGTATATGGGGTTATATGGGTGGTATAGGGTTATATGGGGATATAGGGGGGTATATGGGGTATATAGGGTTATATGGGGGTATATGGGGTTATATAGGGTTATATAGGGTTATATGCGGTTGTATGGGGTTATATGGGGTTATATGGGTGGTATAGGGTTATATGGGGATATAGGGGGGTATATGGGGGTATAGGGGGGTATAGGGTTATATGGGGTTATATGGGGTTATATGGGTTATATGGGGTTATATGGGTTATATGGGTTATATGGGGTTATATGGGGGTATATGGGGTTATATGGGTTATATGGGGTTCTATGGGGTTATATGGGGTATATGGGGGTATATGGGCTTATATGGGGTTATATGGGGGTATAGGGGATTATATGGGGTTATATGGGGGTATATGGGGTATATGGGGTTATATGGGGTTATATGGGGTTATATGGGTTATATGGGGTTATATGGGTTATATGGGGTTATATGGGGTTATATGGGTTATATGGGGTTATATGGGGTTGTATGGGGTTATATAGGGGTACATGGGGTTATATGGGGTTATATGGGGGTATATGGGGTTGTATGGGGTTATATGGGGTTATAGGGGGCTATATGGGGTTATATGGGGTTATATGGGGTTATATGGGGTTATATGGGGTTATATGGGTTATATGGAGTTATATGGGTTATATGGGGTTATATGGGGTTATATGGGTTATATGGGGTAATATGGGGGATATGGGTTATATGGGGTTATATGGGTTATATGGGCTATATGGGGTTATATATGGGGTTATATGGGGTTATAGGAGGGGATATGGGGTGTTAATGGGGTTATGGGGCCGGATATGGGGTTATGGGGTCGGATATGGGGCCGGATATGGGGTTATAGGGTTATAGTGGGGTATATGGGGTTATAGGGGGCATATGGGGTTATAGGGGGTATATGGGGTTATGGCCCATAACTTGCCCCCCCCTTGCAGCTGTTCATCACCATTATGGACAAACTGCGCCTGGAGATCCGCGCCATGGATGAGGTCTGGACCCCAGAACCCCATATAACCCCATATAACCCTATAACCCCCATAGCCCCATAACCCTATAACCCCATAAATCCTATAACCCCATATGACCCCATAGACTCCATAGGGATCCCATAACCCCAATAGAAACCCCATATAACCCCATATAACCCCACATAACCCTATAACCCCATATAACCCTATAACCCCATAACCCTATAAACCCCATAACCCCATAACCCTATAAACCCCATAATCCCATAAGGACCAGATAACCCCAATAGAAACCCCATAAACACCATAAGGACCCCATAACTCCATATGATCCCATAGCCTTATAACCCCATAACGCCATATGATCCCATAACTGCATAACCCCAATAGAAACCCTATAACCCCATATAACCCCATAACCCCATATAACCCCATATAACTCCATAACCCCATAGACCCCATAGGGACTCCACAGAGACTCCATATGAACCCATAAACCCAATAGAAACCCCATAACTCCATATGATCCTATAAGGACCCCATAACCCCATATGACCCCATAGGGACCCCATAACCCCATAGAAAGCCCATAACCCTATATGACCCCATAGACCCCATAATGACCCCATCAGACCCCATAAAGACCCCATTAGTCCCCATAAAACCCCATAGGGAACCCATAAGGACCCCATAAACCCCATAACCCCATATAACCCCATAACCCCAATAAAAACCCCATACGACCCCATAATCCTTATAAACTCCATAACCCCATATGACCCCATAACGCCATAACCCCATATAACCCATATAACCCATATAACCCCATATAACCCCATATAACCCATATAACCCCATATAACCCCATATAACCCCATATAACCCCATATAACCCCATATAACCCATATAGCCCCATATAACCCATATAACCCCATATAACCCATATAACCCCATATAACCCATATAACCCCATATAACCCCATATAACCCATATAATCCCATATAACCCCATATAACCCATATACCCCCATATAAACCCATATAACCCATATAACCCCATAAACCCCATATAACCCCACATGACCTCAAGTGACCCCTCCTCCCACGTGACCCCACGTGACCTTTTGACCTCCCTTGACCCCATAGATCCAACCCGACCTTCGGGAGCTGCTGGAGACCATGAACCGGATGAGCGCCCTGCCCAGCGACTTCGAGGGCCGCCATCATGTCCTGCACTGGTACATATAGGGTCGATAGGGTCCTTATGAGGTCCTTATAGGGTCCTTATGGGGTCATATGGGGTCTTATGGGGTCTTTATGGGGTCTTATGGGGTCCTTATGGGGTCTTTATAGGGTCAGTGGGGCCTAATGAGGCCTAACGCGGCCTAATGAGGCCTAACGCAGCCTACTGAGGCCTATGCGGCCTAATGGGGCCTTTGGGGCCTATAGGACCTTATGGGGTCCTTATAGGGTCCTTATGGGGTCATATGGGGTCCTTATAGGGTCCTTATAGGATTTTATGGGACCTTATGGGGTCCTTATGGGGTCATTATGGAGTCTTATGGGGCTTATGCGGCCTATTGCGGCCTACTGAGGCCTACTGAGGCCATATTGGGGCCTATGAGGCCTATACGACATTATGGGGTCCTTATGGGGTCATATGGGGTCCTTATGGGGTCATATGGGGTCTTATGGGGTCCTTATAGGGTCCTTATAGGGTATTTATGGGGTCTTTATCGGGTCTTTATGGGGTCTGTGGGGCCTAATGAGGCCTAACATGGCCTACTGAGGCCTACTGAGACCTAATGGGTCTATAGGGTCCTTATGGGGTCTTTATGGGGTCATTATGGGGCCTATGTGGCCTATTGCGGCCTAATGAGGCCTAACGCGGCCTACTGAGGCCTATGCGGCCTAATAGGGCCTTTGCGGCCTATCGGATCTTATAGGGTCTATAGGGTCCTTATGGGGTCCTTATAGGGTCCTTATGGGGTCTTATAGGGTCCATATCGGATTTTATGGGATCTTATGGGGTCTTCTGGGGTCTTTCTGGGGTCTTTATGGGATCAGTGGGGCCTAATGAGGCCTAACGTGGCCTACTGAGGCTTACTGTGGCCTACTGAGGCCTAATGGGGCCTATGAGGCCTATGCAGTCTAATGGGGCCTACTGAGGCCTAATGGTACCTACTGAGGCCTAATGGGGTCTATAGGGCCTTATGGGGTCCTATGGGGTCTTTATGGGGTCCTTATGGGGTCCTATGGGGTCCTTATAGGGTCCTTATAGGGTATTTATGGCGTCTTTATAGGGTCTTTATGGGGTCGGTGGGGCCTAATGAGGCCTAACACGGCCTACTGAGGCCTGATGGGGCCTACGCGGCCTACTGTGGCCTAATGGGGCCTATGGGGTTCTTATGGGGTCTATAGGGCCTTATGGGGTCCTTATAGGGTCCTCATAGGATTTTATGGGATCTTATGGGGTCTTATGGGGTTGTTATGGGGTCTTTATGGGGTCATTATGGGGTCTTATTGGGCCTATGGGGCCTATGCGGCCTATTGAGGCCTAATGAGGCCTACTGAGGCCTAATGGGGCCTACTGAGGCCTACTGAGGCCTAATGGGCCTATGGGGCCTAATGGGTCTATAGGGTCCTTATGGGGTCCTTATGGGGTCCTTATAGGGTCCTTATGGGGTCTTATGGGGTCCTTATGGGGTCCTATGAGGTCTTTATGGGGTCCTATGAGGTCTTTATGGGGGTCTTTATGGGGTCCTTATGGGGTCTGTGGAGTATTTATGGGGTCTATGGGGCCTATGAGGCCTATTGCGGCTTACTGAGGCCTAACGCGGCCTACTGAGGCCTAATGGGGCCTACTAAGGCCTAATGGGGCCTATAGGGCCTTATGGGGGTCCTATGGGGTCTTTATGGGGTCTTATGAGGTCTTATGGGGTCTTTATGGGGTCATATGGGGTTCTTTAGGGTCCTTATGGGGTCTTATAGGGTCTTATGGGGTCTTTATGGGGTCAGTGGGGCCTTATGAGGCCTAACGCAGCCTACTGAGGCCTAAAGAGGCCTAACGCGTCCTACTGAGGCCTAATGGGGCCTATGCGGCCTAATGGGGCCTATGGGGTTCCTATTGGGTTTTTTGGGGTCCTTATGGGTCCGTATAGGATCTTATGGGGTCCTGTGGGGTCTTATGGGGTCTTATGGGGTCTTTATGGGGTTTTTATGGGGTCAGTAGGGGCCTAATGAGGCCTAACGCGGCCTACTGAGGCCTAATGGGGCCTACTGAGGCCTAATGGGGCCTATGCGGCCTATGCAGCCAACTGCGGCCTAATGGGGCCTATGGGGTCCTTATGGAGTCATATGGGGTCTTATGCGGTCCTATGGGGTCTTATAGGGTCTTTATGGGGTCCTATGGGGTCTTATGGGGTCTTTATGGGGTTGTTATGGGGTCTTATGTGGTCTTTATGGAGTCTTATGGGGCCTATGCGGCCTATTGCGGCCTAATGAGGCCTACTGAGGCTTACTGAGGCCTACTGCAGCCTAATGGAGCCTATGCAACCTGTAGGTGTTTATGGCGTCCTTATAGGGTCCTTATGGGGTCTTATGGGGTTCTATGGGGTCTTATGGGGTCCTTATGGGGTCTTACCGGTTGTTCTGGGGTCTTTATGGGGTTGTTATGGGGTCGTATGGGGTCTTATGGGTCCTTATGGGGCCTAATGGGGCCTATGCGGCCTAATGGGGCCTACTGAGGCCTACTGAGGCCTAATGGGGCCTATGCGGCCTAATGGGGCCTATGGGGTCCTTATGGGGTCTTATGGGGTCATATGGGGTCTTATGGGGTCTTTATGGGGTCTTATAGGGTCTTTATGGGGTCCTTATGGGGTCTTTATGGGGTCTTATTGGGTCTTTATGGGGTCAGAGGGTTCAGAGGGGCCTAATGAGGCCTAACGCGGCCTACTGAGGCCTACTGAGGCCTAATGGGGCCTATGGGGCCTTATGGAGTCGTATAGAGCCATATGGGGACCTTATGGGGTCTTATGGGGTCTTATGGGGTCTTATAGGGTCTTTATGGGGTCTTATGGGGTCTTATGGGGTCCATTATGGGGTCTTTATGGGGTCTGTGGGACCTAATGAGGCCTACTGTGGCCTACTGAGGCCTAATGGGCCCATGCAGCCTAATGGGGCCTATGGGGTCCCTATGGGGTCCTTATGGGATCTTATAGGGTCCTCATGGGATCTTATGGGGTCCTTATGGGATTTTATGGGGTCTTATGGGGTCCTTATGGGGTCTTATGAGGTCTTTATGGGGTCAGAGGGTTCAGAGGGGCCTAATGAGGCCTAACGCGGCCTACTGAGGCCTACTGAGGCCTAATGGGGCCTATGGGGCCTTATGGGGTCATATAGAGCCATATGGGGACCTTATGGGGTCTTATGGGGTCATATGGGGTCTTATAGGGTCTTTATGGGGTCTTATGGGTTCCTTATGGGTTCCTTATGGGGTTGTGGTTCGGCCCCATAGGCTGCAGACATTGAGCTCCATGTCGGCCTCAGATGAGCTGGATGACAACCAGGTGAGACAGATGCTCTTCGACCTGGAATCGGCCTATAACGCCTTCAACCGCTGCCTGCATGCGTGAGCAGAACCGGGCCGGAACCAGAACCGGACCAGAACCAGAACCAGAACCTGAAGGGGATATGGGGTCAATAAGGCATCAATGGGGTCAATGGGAACTGCATGGAGTCAATGGGATTCATGGGGTCAATAAAGGTCATTGGACTAATGGAGTCTATTGGGCTTGGTACTGAATTGGACCGGAACCAGAACCAGAACCAGAACCTGAAGGGGATATGGGGTCAATAAGGCATCAATGGGGTCAATGGGAACTACATGGAGTCAATGGGATTTATGGGGTCAATTGGACCCAATGGGACCAGAACCGGAACCAGAACCAGAACCGGAACCTAATGGGGATATGGGGTCAATAAGGCATCAATGGGGTCAATGGGAACTGCATGGAGTCAATGGGAGTCAATGGGGCCCAATTGGACCCAATGGGACCAGAACCGGACCAGAACCAGAACCTGAAGGGGATATGGGGTCCATAAGGCATCAATGGGGTCAATGGGAACTGCATGGAGTCAATGGGAGTCAATGGGGCCCAATTGGACCCAATGGGACCAGAACCGGAACCAGAACCAGAACCTGAAGGGGATATGGGGTCAATAAGGCATTAATGGGGTCAATGGGAACTGCATGGAGTCAATGGGAGTCAATGGGGCCAATTGGACCCAATGGGACCAGAACCAGAACCAGATCCTGAAGGGGATATGGGGTCAATAAAGCATTAATGGGGTCAATGGGAACTGCATGGAGTCAATGGGATTGATGGGGTCAATAAAGGTCTTTGGACTAATGGGATCAATTGGGCTT
Source organism: Excalfactoria chinensis (assembly GCF_039878825.1). Lineage (NCBI taxonomy): Eukaryota > Metazoa > Chordata > Aves > Galliformes > Phasianidae > Excalfactoria > Excalfactoria chinensis. Next base: position 551,482 of record NC_092826.1, read on the forward strand.
GGTACTGAATTGGACCGGAACCAGAACCAGAACCAGAACCGGAACCTGAAGGGGATATGGGGTCAATAAGGCATCAATGGGGTCAATGGGAACTGCATGGAGTCAATGGGGGAATAAAACACATTGGAGTCAATGGGGCCCAATTGAACCCAATGGGACCAGAACCAGAACCGGATCGGAACCAGAACCTGAAGGGGATATGGGGTCCACAAGGCATTAATGGGGTCAATGGGAACTGCATGGAGTCAATGGGAGTCAATGGGGCCTATTGGACCCAATGGGACCGGAACCAGAACCGGAACCAGAACCTGAAGGGGATATGGGGTCAATAAGGCATCAATGGGGTCAATGGGAACTGCATGGAGTCAATGGGAGTCAATGGGGCCCAATTGGACCCAATGGGACCGGAACCAGAACCGGACCAGAACCTGAAGAGGATATGGGGTCAATATGGCATCAATGGGGTCAATGGTAACTGCATGGAGTCAATGGGACTGATGGGGTCAATTGGATCCAATGGGACCAGAACCGGACCGGAACCAGAACCAGAACCGGAACCTGAAGGGGATATGGGGTCCATAAGGCATTAATGGGGTCAATGGGAACTGCATGGAGTCAATGGGAGTCAATGGGGCCCAATTGGACCCAATGGGACCGGAACCTGACCGGAACCAGAACCAGAACCAGAACCTGAAGGGGATATGGGATCAATAAACATCAGTGGGGTCAATGGGAACTGCATGGAGTCAATGGGAGTCAATGGGGCCCAATTGGACCCCAATGGGACCAGAACCAGAACCGGAACCAGAACCAGAACCTGAAGGGGATATGGGGTCATTAAGGCATCATTGGGGTCAATGGGAACTGCATGGAGTCAATGGGACTGATGGGGCCAATTAGACCCAATGGGACCAGAACCGGAACCGGAACCAGAACCAGAACCAGAACCAGAACCGGAACCTGAAGGGGATATGGGGTCAATAAGGCATCAATGAGGTCAATGGGAACTGCATGGAGTCAATGGACTGATGGGGTCCATTGGACCCAATGGGACCGGAACCGGACCGGAACCACAACTGGACCGGAACCAGAACCAGAACCTGTAGGTGATATGGGCTTTATAAGGCATTAATGGGGTCAATGTGAACTGCATGGAGTCAATGGGAGTCACTGGGGCCCAATTGGACCCAATGGGATCGGAACCGGATCGGAACCAGAACCAGAACCGGAACCAGAACCAGAACCTAAAGGGGATATGGGGTCAATAAGGCATCAATGGGGTCAATGGGAACTGCATGGAGTCAATGGGAGTCAATGGGGTCCAATTGGACCCAATGGGACCAGAACCGGACCAGAACCAGAACCAGAACCTGAAGGGGATATGGGGCCAATAAGGCATCAATGGGGTCAATGGGAACTGCATGGAGTCAATGGGGGAATAAAACACATTGGAGTCAATGGGTGTCTATAGAAGTAATGGGGTCATTGGGTCCAATGGGACCAGGAACCAGAACCGGAACCAGAACCTGAAGGGGATATGGGGTCAATAAGGCATCAATGGGGTCAATGGAACTGCATGGAGTCAATGGGAGTCAATGGGGCCCAATTGGACCCAATGGGACCAGAACCGGACCGGAACCAGAACCAGAACCTGAAGGGGATATGGGGTCAATAAGGCATCAATGGGGTCAATGGGAACTGCATGGAGTCAATGGGACTGATGGGGTCCATTGGATCCAATGGGACCGGAACCGGACCGGAACCAGAACCAGAACCCGAAGGGGATATGGGGTCATTAAGGCATCAGTGGGGTCAATGGGAACTGCATGGAGTCAATGGGAGTCAATGGGGCACAATTGGATCCAATGGGACCAGAACCAGAACCGGACCGGAACCAGAACCAGAACCCGAAGGGGATATGGGGTCATTAAGGCATCAATGGGGTCAATGGGAACTGCATGGAGTCAATGGGAGTCAATGGGGCCCAATTGGACCCAATGTGACCAGAACCGGAACCGGGCCGGAACCAGAACCAGAACCTGAAAGGGATATGGTGTCAATAAGGCATTAATGGGGTCAATGGGAACTGCATGGAGTCAATGGGGCCAATTGGACGCAATGGGACCAGAACCGGACCGGAACCAGAACCAGAACCGGAACCAGAACCAGAACCTGAAGGGGATATGGGGTCATTAAGGCATTAATGGGGTCAATGGGAACTGCATGGAGTCAATGGGAGTCAATGGGGCCCAATTGGACCCAATGGGACCAGAACCAGAACCGGAACCAGAACCGGAACCTGAAGGGGATATGGGGTCAATAAGGCATTAATGGGGTCAATGGGAACTGCATGGAGTCAATGGGAGTCAATGGGGCCAAGTGGACCCAATGGGACCAGAACCAGAACCGGAACCAGAACCAGAACCTGAAGGGGATATGGGGTCAATAAGGCATCAGTGGGGTCAATGGGAACTGCATGGAGTCAATGGGAGTCAATGGGGCCCAATTGGACCCAATGGGACCAGAACCGGGCCAGAACCAGAACCAGAACCAGAAGGGGATATAGGGTCCATAAGGCATTAATGGGGTCAATGGGAACTGCATGGAGTCAATGGGAGTCAATGGGGCCCAACTGGACCCAATGGGACTGGAACAAGAACCGGAACCAGGGACTGATGGGGTCAATTGGACCCAATGGGACCGGAACCGGACCGGAGCCAGAACCAGAACCAGAACCAGAACCAGAACCTGAAGGGGATATGGGGTCAATAAGGCATCAGTGGGGTCAATGGGAACTGCATGGAGTCAATGGGACTGATGGGGTCCATTGGACCCAATGGGACCAGAACCGGACCGGAACCAGAACCAGAACCTGAAGGGGATATGGGGCCAATAAGGCATCAATGGGGTCAATGGGAACTGCATGGAGTCAATGGGGGAATAAAACACATTGGAGTCAATGGGTGTCTATAGAAGTAATGGGGTCAATTGGGTCCAATGGGACCAGAACCAGAACCGGAACCAGAACCAGAACCTGAAGGGGATATGGGGTCCATAAGGCATCAATGGGATCAATGGGAACTGCATGGAGTCAATGGGAGTCAATGGGGCCAATAAAAGTCATTGGACTAATGGGGTCTATTGGGCTTGGTACTGAATTGGACCGGAACCAGAACCAGAACCGGAACCAGAACCAGAACCTGAAGGGGATATGGGGTCAATAAGGCATCAATGGGGTCAATGGGAACTGCATGGAGTCAATGGGAGTCAATGGGGCCCAATTGGACCCAATGGGACCGGAACCTGACCGGAACCAGAACCAGAACCAGAACCTGAAGGGGATATGGGGTCAATAAGGCGTCAATGGGGTCAATGGGAACTGCATGGAGTCAATGGGAGTCAATGGGGCGCAATTGGACCCAATGGGACCAGAACCGGAACCAGAACCAGAACCTGAAGGGGATATGGGGTCAATAAGGCATTAATGGGGTCAATGGGAACTGCATGGAGTCAATGGGGGAATAAAACACATTGAGTCAATGGGTGTCTATAGAAGTAATGGGCCCAATTGGACCCAATGGGACCGGAACCGGACCGGAACCAGAACCGGTACCAGAATCAGAACCTGAAGGGGGATATGGGGTCAATAAGGCATCAATGGGGTCAATGGGAACTGCATGGAGTCAATGGGAGTCAATGGGGTCAATTGGACCCAATGGGACCGGAACCAGAACTGGAACCAGAACCAGAACCTGAAGGGGATATGGGGTCATTGAGGCATCAATGGGGTCAATGGGAACTGCATGGAGTCAATGGGAGTCAATGGGGCCCAATTGGACCCAATGGGACCAGAACCCGGACCGGAACCAGAACCAGAACTGAAGGGGATATGGGGTCAATAAGGCATTAATGGGGTCAATGGGAACTGCATGGAGTTCAATGGGGGAATAAAACACATTGGAGTCAATGGGTGTCTATAGAAGTAATGGGGTCAATTGGACCCAATGGGACCGGAACCAGAACTGGATCGGAACCAGAACCGGAACCTGAACCAGAACCTGAAGGGGATATGGGGTCAATAAGGCATCAGTGGGGTCAATGGGAACTGCATGGAGTCAATGGGGCCCAATTGGACCCAATGGGACCAGAACCGGACCAGAACCAGAACCAGAACCAGAACCTGAAGGGGATATGGGGTCATTAAGGCATTAATGGGGTCAATGGGAACTGCAATGAGTCAATGGGACTGATGGGGTCAATTGGACCCAATGGGACCAGAACCGGAACCAGAACCAGAACCTGAAGGGGATATGGGGTCCATAAGGCATCAATGGGGTCAATGGGAACTGCATGGAGTCAATGGGAGTCAATGGGGCCCAATTGGACCCAATGGGATCGGAATCGGACCGGAACCAGAACCAGAACCTGAAGGGGATATGGGGTCAATAAAGCATCAATGGGGTCAATGGGAACTGCATGGAGTCATTGGGACTGATGGGGTCAATTGGACCCAATGGGACCGGAACCAGAACCGGACCAGAACCAGAACCAGAACCGGAACCTGAAGGGGATATGGGGTCAATAAGGCATCAATGGGGTCAATGGGAACTGCATGGAGTCAATGGGAGTCAATGGGGTCAATTGGACCCAATGGGACCGGAACCAGAACCGGACCAGAACCAGAATCGGAACCTGAAGGGTGATATGGGGTCAATAAGGCATTAATGGGGTCAATGGGAACTGCATGGAGTCAATGGGGGAATAAAACACATTGGAGTCAATGGGTGTCTATAGAAGTAATGGGGCCAATTGGACCCAATGGGACCGGAACCGGACCGGGAACCAGAACCGGTACCAGAATCAGAACCTGAAGGGGATATGGGGTCAATAAGGCATCAATGGGGTCAATGGGAACTGCATGGAGTCAATGGGAGTCAATGGGGCCCAATTGGACCCAATGGGACCAGAACCAGAACCGGACCAAAACCAGAACCAGAACCAGAACCTGAAGGGGATATGGGGTCAAGCATCAATGGGGTCAATGGGAACTGCATGGAGTCAATGGGACTGATGGGGTCCATTGGACCCAATGGGACCGGAACCGGACCGGAACCACAACTGGACCGGAACCAGAACCAGAACCTGGTTCAATGTGACCCCATAGACACCAATGGGACACCATGGACATCAATGGGACCCCATAGACATCAATGGGACCCCATAGACAACAGTGGGGCCCCATAGACATTAATGGAACCCTTGGACATCAATGGGACTCCATAGACATCATTAGGATCCCATAGAGACAAATAGGAACACATAGACATCAATGCGGCCCTATAGACATCAATAGGACCCCATAGACTCCAAAATGACCCCATAGATCCCAATAGGACCCCGTTGACATCAATGTGACCCATAGACAAGAATGGGTCCCATAGACCCTAATGGGACCCCATAGAAACCAATGGGACACCCTAGATATCTATAGGACACCCTAGACATCAATGGGACCCCATAGACATCAATGGCACCCCATAGAACTCAATGGGACTCCATAGACATCAATGGGACCCCATAGACATCAATGGGACACACAGAACTCAATGGGACCCAATAGACTACAACGGGACCCCATAGACACTAATAGGATCCCATAGACAACGATAGGACCCCATAGACAACAATGGGACCCCATAGACACCAATGTGACCCCATAGACACCAATGGGAATCCATAGACATTAATGTGACCCCATAGAACTTAATGTGACCCCATAGACCCCAATGTAACCCCATAGGCATTAATGGAACCCATAGACAGTAATGGCACCCCATGGACATCAATAGTACCCCATAGACCCCAGTGTCACCCCATAGACCCCAATGTGACCCCATAGACATCAATGGCCCCATAGACCTCAATGTGATCCCGTAGACATCAATGGGACCCCACAGGACTCAATGGGACCCTATAGGACTCAATGGGACCCTATAGATATCAATGTGACCCCATAGACATCAATGGGACCCCATAGACATCAATGTGACCCCATAGACCTCAATGGGACCCCATAGACCCCAGTGTGACCCCATAGACGCCAATGTGACCCCATAGACATCAATGGGATCCCATAGACCTCAATGGGACCCCATAGACCACAATGGTACCCCATAGACCCCAATATCACCCCATAGACCCCAATGTGACCCCATAGTCATCAATGGGACCCCATAGACCCCAATGTGACCCCATAGACATCAATGGGACCCAATAGGACTCAATGGGACCCTATAGACATCAATGGGACCCCACAGACCTCAATGGGACCCCATAGACATCAATGGTACCCCATAGACCCCAATGTGACCACATAGACATCAGTGGGACCCCATAGAAACCAATGGGACCCCATAGATCTCAATGTGATCCCATAGACGCCGATGTGACCTTATAGACATCAATGTGACCCCATAGCCATCAATGGGACCCCATAGACCCCAATGTGACCCCATAGACATCAATGGGACCCCATAGGACTCAATGTGACCCTATAGACATCAATGGGACCCCATAGATATCAATGGGACCCCATAGACATCAATGGGACACCATAGACAACAATGTGACCCCATTGACATCAATGAGACCCCATAGACGTCAATGGAACACCATAGACCCCAATGTGCCCCCATAGATCTCAATGTGATCCCATAGACACCAGTGGGACCCTATAGACATCAATGGCACCCCACAGACCCCAATGTGACCCCACAGACATCAGTGGGACCCCATAGACCCCAATGTAATCCCATAGACATCAATGTGACCCCATAGAACTCAATGTGACCCCATAGACATCAATGTGACCCCATAGACTTCAATGTGACCCCATAGCCATCAATGGGACCCCATAGACTTCAATGGGACCCCATAGACATCAATGTGACCCCATAGACTTCAATGTGACCCCATAGACATCAATGGGACCCCATAGAACTCAATGGGACCCCATAGAACTTAATGTGGCCCTGTAGACACCAATGTGACCCCATAGACCTCAATGGGACCCCATAGACCCCAGTGTGACCCCATAGACGCCAATGTGACCCCATAGACATCAATGGCACCCCATAGACCACAATGGTACCCCATAGACCCCAATATCACCCCATAGACCCCAATGTGACCCCATAGACATCAATGGGACCCAATAGGACTCAATGGGACCCTATAGACATCAATGGGACCCCACAGACCTCAATGGGACCCCATAGACATCAATGGTACCCCATAGACCCCAATGTGACCACATAGACATCAGTGGGACCCCATAGAAACCAATGGGACCCCATAGATCTCAATGTGATCCCATAGACGCCGATGTGACCTTATAGACATCAATGTGACCCCATAGCCATCAATGGGACCCCATAGACCCCAATGTGACCCCATAGACATCAATGGGACCCCATAGGACTCAATGTGACCCTATAGACATCAATGGGACCCTATAGACATCAATGGGACCCCATAGATATCAATGGGACCCCATAGACATCAATGGGACACCATAGACAACAATGTGACCCCATTGACATCAATGAGACCCCATAGACGTCAATGGAACACCATAGACCCCAATGTGCCCCCATAGATCTCAATGTGATCCCATAGACACCAGTGGGACCCTATAGACATCAATGGCACCCCACAGACCCCAATGTGACCCCACAGACATCAGTGGGACCCCATAGACCCCAATGTAATCCCATAGACATCAATGTGACCCCATAGAACTCAATGTGACCCTATAGACATCAATGGGACCCTATAGACATCAATGGGACCCCATAGATATCAATGGGACCCCATAGACAACAATGGGACCCCATAGACAACAATGGGACCCCATAGACACCAATAGGATCCCAAAGACAACAGTAGGACCCCATAGACAACAATGGGATCCTATAGACATCAATGGGACCCCATAGATATCAATGGGACCCCATAGACAACAATGGGACCCCATAGACACCAATAGGATCCCAAAGACAACAGTAGGACCCCATAGACAACAATGGGATCCTATAGACATCAATGGGACCCCATAGATATCAATGGGACCCCATAGACAACAATGGGACCCCATAGACACCAATAGGATCCCAAAGACAACAGTAGGACCCCATAGACAACAATGGGATCCTATAGACATCAATGGGACCCCATAGATATCAATGGGACCCCATAGACAACAATGGGACCCCATAGACACCAATAGGATCCCAAAGACAACAGTAGGACCCCATAGACAACAATGGGATCCTATAGACATCAATGGGACCCCATAGATATCAATGGGACCCCATAGACAACAATGGGACCCCATAGATATCAATGTGACCCTATAGACATCAATGGGACCCCATAGACATCAATGGGACCCCATAGACAACAATGGGACCCCATAGACAACAATGGGACCCCATAGACAACAATAGGACCCCATAGACCACAATGGGACCCCATAGACATCAATGTGACCCCATAGACTTCAATGGGACCCCATAGACATCAATGTGACCCCATAGACTTCAATGTGACCCCATAGACATCAATGGGACCCCATAGAACTCAATGGGACCCCATAGAACTCAATGGGACCCCATAGAACTTAATGTGGCCCTGTAGACACCAATGTGACCCCATAGACCCCAGTGTGACCCCATAGACGCCAATGTGACCCCATAGACATCAATGGGATCCCATAGACATCAATGGGACCCCATAGAACTCAATGGGACCCCAAAGACATCAGTGGGACCCCATAGATATCAATGGGACCCCATAGACATCAATGGTACCCCATAGACCCCAATGGGACCCCATAGACATCAGTGTGACCCCATAGACACCAATGTGACTCCATAGTCAGCAATAGGACCCCATAGACCCCAATGTGACCCCATAGATGCCAATGGGACCCTATAGACATCAATAAGACCCCATAGACATCAATGTGACCCCATAGATGCCAATGGGACCCTATAGACATCAATAAGACCCCATAGACATCAATGTGACCCCATAGATGCCAATGGAACCCTATAGACATCAATAAGACCCCATAGACATCAATGTGACCCCATAGATGCCAATGGAACCCTATAGACATCAATAAGACCCCATAGACATCAATGTGACCCCATAGATGCCAATGGAACCCTATAGACATCAATAAGACCCCATAGACATCAATGGGACACCATAGACCCCAACGTGACCCCTTAGATCTCAGTGTGATCCCATAGACACCAATGGGACCCTATAGACATGTAGCTAAGGACAAAATATGTAGCGAGAAACAAGGACGGCCTAAAGGGAAAAACAAGATGTGTAGGCATAGCTATGAAGACCCCATTGACCCCATAGAGTCCCCATTGACCCCATAGTGTCCCCTTTGACCCCATAGAGTCCCCATTGACCCCATAGTGTCCCCTTTGACCCCATTGACACCATAGTATCCCCATTGACCCCATAGAGTCCCCATTGACCCCATAGAGTCCCCATTGACCCCATTGACCCATAGTATCCCCATTGACCCCATAGTGTCCCCTTTGACCCCATTGACACCATAGTATCCCCATTGACCCCATAGTGTCCCCTTTGACCCCATTGACCCCATAGAGTCCCCATTGACCCCATAGAGTCCCCATTGACCCCATAGTGTCCCCTTTGACCCCATTGACCCCATAGTGTCCCCATTGACCCCATAGAGTCCCCATTGACCCCATAGTGTCCCCTTTGACCCCATTGACCCCATAGTGTCCCCATTGACCCCATAGAGTCCCCATTGACCCCATAGTGTCCCCTTTGACCCCATTGACCCATAGTATCCCCATTGACCCATAGTGTCCCCACTGACCCCATAGAGTCCCCTTTGACCCCATTGACCCCATAGAGTCCCCATTGACCCCATAGAGTCCCCATTGACCCCATTGACACCATAGTATCCCCATTGACCTATAGTGTCCCCATTGACCCCATAGTGTCCCCTTTGACCCCATTGACACCATAGAGTCCCCATTGACCCCATAGAGTCCCCATTGACCCCATTGACCCATAGTATCCCCATTGACCCATAGTGTCCCCATTGACCCCATAGAGTCCCCTTTGACCCCATTGACCCCATGGTATCCCCATTGACCCATAGTATCCCCATTGACCCCATAGTATCCCCATTGACCCCATAGTTTCCCCTTTGACCCCATTGACCCCATAGAGTCCCCATTGACCCCATAGTGTCCCCTTTGACCCCATTGACCCCATAGAGTCCCCATTGACCCCATAGAGTCCCCATTGACCCCATTGACCCATAGTATCCCCATTGACCCATAGTGTCCCCATTGACCCCATAGAGTCCCCTTTGACCCCATTGACCCCATGGTATCCCCATTGACCCATAGTATCCCCATTGACCCCATAGTATCCCCATTGACCCCATAGTTTCCCCTTTGACCCCATTGACCCCATAGAGTCCCCATTGACCCCATAGTGTCCCCTTTGACCCCATTGACCCCATAGAGTCCCCATTGACCCCATAGAGTCCCCATTGACCCCATTGACACCATAGTATCCCCATTGACCCCATAGTGTCCCCATTGACCCCATAGAGTCCCCATTGACCCCATAGTGTCCCCTTTGACCCCATTGACACCATAGTATCCCCATTGACCCCATAGAGTCCCCATTGACCCCATAGAGTCCCCATTGACCCCATTGACCCATAGTATCCCCATTGACCCCATAGTGTCCCCATTGACCCCATAGAGTCCCCATTGACCCCATAGTGTCCCCTTGGACCCCATTGACACCATAGTATCCCCATTGACCCCATAGAGTCCCCATTGACCCCATAGAGTCCCCATTGACCCCATTGACCCATAGTATCCCCATTGACCCCATAGTGTCCCCATTGACCCCATAGAGTCCCCATTGACCCGATAGAGTCCCCATTGACCCCATTGACCCATAGTATCCCCATTGACCCATAGTGTCCCCATTGACCCCATAGAGTCCCCTTTGACCCCATTGACCCCATGGTATCCCCATTGACCCATAGTATCCCCATTGACCCCATAGTATCCCCATTGACCCCATAGTGTCCCCTTTGACCCCATTGACCCCATAGAGTCCCCATTGACCCCATAGAGTCCCCATTGACCCCATTGACCCATAGTATCCCCATTGACCCATAGTGTCCCCATTGACCCCATAGAGTCCCCATTGACCCCACTGACCCATAGTATCCCCATTGACCCCATAGTGTCCCCATTGACCCCATAGAGTCCCCATTGACCCCATAGAGTCCCCATTGACCCCATTGACCCATAGTATCCCCATTGACCCATAGTGTCCCCATTGACCCCATAGAGTCCCCTTTGACCCCATTGACCCCATAGAGTCCCCATTGACCCCATAGAGTCCCCATTGACCCCATTGACCCATAGTATCCCCATTGACCCCATAGTGTCCCCATTGACCCCATAGAGTCCCCATTGACCCCATTGACCCATAGTATCCCCATTGACCCATAGTGTCCCCATTGACCCCATAGAGTCCCCTTTGACCCCATTGACCCCATAGAGTCCCCATTGTCCCCATAGAGTCCCCATTGACCCCATTGACCCATACTATCCCCATTGACCCATAGTGTCCCCATTGACCCCATAGAGTCCCCTTTGACCCCATTGACCCCATGGTATCCCCATTGACCCATAGTATCCCCATTGACCCCATAGAGTCCCCATTGACACCATAGAGTCCCCATTGACCCCATTGACCCATAGTATCCCCATTGACCCCATAGTGTCCCCATTGACCCCATTGACCCATAGTATCCCCATTGACCCATAGTGTCCCCATTGACCCCATAGAGTCCCCATTGACCCCATTGACCCATAGTATCCCCATTGACCCATAGTGTCCCCATTGACCCCATAGAGTCCCCTTTGACCCCATTGACCCCATAGAGTCCCCATTGACCCCATAGAGTCCCCATTGACCCCATTGACCCATACTATCCCCATTGACCCATAGTGTCCCCATTGACCCCATAGAGTCCCCTTTGACCCCATTGACCCCATGGTATCCCCATTGACCCATAGTATCCCCATTGACCCCATAGAGTCCCCATTGACCCCATAGAGTCCCCATTGACCCCATTGACCCATAGTATCCCCATTGACCCCATAGAGTCCCCATTGACCCCATAGTGTCCCCTTTGACCCCATTGACCCCATGGTATCCCCATTGACCCATAGTATCCCCATTGACCCCATAGTATCCCCATTGACCCCATAGTGTCCCCTTTGACGCCATTGACACCATAGTATCCCCATTGACCCCATAGTATCCCCATTGACCCCATAGTGTCCCCTTTGACCCCATTGACACCATAGTATCCCCATTGACCCCATAGAGTCCCCATTGACCCCATAGAGTCCCCATTGACCCCATTGACCCATAGTATCCCCATTGACCCCATAGTGTCCCCATTGACCCCATAGAGTCCCCATTGACCCCATTGACCCATAGTATCCCCATTGACCCATAGTGTCCCCATTGACCCCATAGAGTCCCCATTGACCCCATTGACCCATAGTATCCCCATTGACCCCATAGTATCCCCTTTGACCCCATTGACCCCATAGAGTCCCCATTGACCCCATAGTGTCCCCTTTGACCCCATTGACACCATAGTATCCCCATTGACCCCATAGAGTCCCCATTGACCCCATAGAGTCCCCATTGACCCCATTGACCCATAGTATCCCCATTGACCCCATAGTGTCCCCATTGACCCCATAGAGTCCCCATTGACCCCATAGAGTCCCCATTGACCCCATAGTGTCCCCTTTGACCCCATTGACACCATAGTATCCCCATTGACCCCATAGAGTCCCCATTGACCCCATAGAGTCCCCATTGACCCCATTGACCCATAGTATCCCCATTGACCCCATAGTGTCCCCATTGACCCCATAGAGTCCCCATTGACCCCATAGAGTCCCCATTGACCCCATAGTGTCCCCTTTGACCCCATTGACACCATAGTATCCCCATTGACCCCATAGAGTCCCCATTGACCCCATAGAGTCCCCATTGACCCCATTGACCCATAGTATCCCCATTGACCCCATAGTGTCCCCATTGACCCCATAGAGTCCCCATTGACCCCATAGAGTCCCCATTGACCCCATAGTGTCCCCTTTGACCCCATTGACACCATAGTATCCCCATTGACCCCATAGAGTCCCCATTGACCCCATAGAGTCCCCATTGACCCCATTGACCCATAGTATCCCCATTGACCCATAGTGTCCCCATTGACCCCATAGAGTCCCCATTGACCCCATAGTGTCCCCATGGACCCCACTGGCACCATAGAGTCCCCATTGACCCCATAGAGTCCCCATAGGGTCCCCATTGACACCATAGTGTCCCCATCGACCCCACTGACCTGATAGAATCCCCATTGACCCCATAGAGTCCCCATTGACCCCATAGTGTCTCCATCAACCCCACTGACCCCATAGTGCCACCATTGACCCCATAGAGTCCCCATATGGTCCCCATTGACCCTATAGTGTCCCCATCAACCCCACAGACCCCATAGAGTCCCCGTTGACCCCATTGAGTCCCCATAGGGTCCCCATTGGCCCCACAGAGTCCCAATATGGTCCCCATTGACCCCTTAGTGTCCCCATTGACCCCACTGACCCCATAGGGTCCCCATCAACCCCACTGACCCCATAGAGTCCCCATAGGGTCCCCATTGACCCCATAGTGTCCCCATTGACCCCATTGAGCTCTATGGGGTCTCCTTGTTGTGGGGCCGGGCAATAAAATCCCAACAGGCTGAACCCCAAACTAATTGTGGAGCGTTGACCCCAAGTGACCCCTCACTGACCCCAAGTGACCCCCCTAAATGACCCCATGTAACCCCAAATGACCCCAAGTGACCCCACAATGACCTCGAATGACCCCATCCGTCTCCATGGCAGCCGTTTAATCAACAACCCCATAAGAACATCAATGACCCCATAAGAACATCAATGACCCCATAACAGCATCATTGACCCCATAACAACATCGATGACCCCATAACAGCATCAATGACCCCATAACAGCATCAATGACCCCATAACATCATCAATGACCCCATAATGGCATCAATGACTCCATAACAGCATCATTGACCCCATAACAGCATCAATGACCCCATAAGAACATCAATGACCCCATAACATCATCAATGACCCCATAACAGCATCGATGACCCCATAACAGCATCAATGACCCCATAACGGCATCAACGACCCCATAACAGCATCAATGACCCCATAAGAACATCAATGACCCCATAACAGCATCAATGACCCCATAACAGCATCAATGACCCCATAACAGCATCATTGACACCATAACAGCATCAATGACCCCATAAGAACATCAATGACCCCATAACGGCATCAATGACCCCATAAGAACATCGATGACCCCATAAAACATCAGTGACCTCATAACAGCATCATTGACCCCATAACAGCATCAATGACCCCATAACAGCATCAATGACCCCATAACAGCATCAATGACCCCATAACGGCATCAATGACGCCATAACAGCATCAATGACCCCATAACAGCATCAATGACCCCATAAGAACATTATTGACCCCATAACAGCATCGATGACCCCATAAGAACATTATTGACCCCATAACAGCATCATTGACCCCATAACAGCATCATTGACCCCATAAGAACATTATTGACCCCATAACAGCATCGATGACCCCATAAGAACATTATTGACCCCATAACAGCATCATTGACCCCATAACAGCATCATTAATCCCATAAGAGCATCAATGACCCCATAAGAACATCGATGACCCCATAAAACATCAGTGACCTCATAACAGCATCATTGACCCCATAACAGCATCAATGACCCCATAACAGCATCAATGACCCCATAACAGCATCGATGACCCCATAAGAACATCAATGACCCCATAACAGCATCAATGACCCCATAACAGCATCATTGACCCCATAACAGCATCAATGACCCCATAACGACATCAATAACCCCATAACAGCATCAATGACCCCATAACAGCATCAATGACCCCATAACAGCATCATTGACCCCATAAGAACATTATTGACCCCATAACAGCATCGATGACCCCATAAGAACATTATTGACCCCATAACAGCATCATTGACCCCATAACAGCATCATTTATCCCATAAGAGCATCAATGACCCCATAAGAACATCAATGACCCCATAACAGCATCAATGACCCCATAACAACATCAATGACCCCATAACAGCATCAGTGACCCCATAACAACATCAATGACCCCATAAGAACATCGATGACCCCATAAAACAACAGTGACCTCATAACGGCATCAATGACCCCATAACAGCATCAATGACCCCATAACAGCATCGATGACCCCATAACAGCATCATTGACCCCATAACAGCATCAATGACCCTAAAAGACATCAATGAATAGAGATGACCCCATAAGACATCAATGACCCCAAATGGCTGCTATGACCCCAAATGACCCCAAATGGCTGCAATGACCCCAAATAGGGATGACCCCAAAACACAACAACCCTAAATAACCATGACCCCAAATCACCACGACCCCAAAATCACCACGACCCCAAAATAACCATGACCCTAAATCTCCATCACCCCAAATGACCACGACCCCAAATCCAGATGAGCCCAAATGACCACAACCCCAAATGACCACGACCCTAAATCTCCATAACCCCAAATGACCACGACCCCAAATAACCATGACCCCAAATGACCATGACCCCAAATAACCATGACCCCAAATGACCATGACCCCAAATCCAGATGACCCCAAATCTCCATCACCCCAAATGACCATGACCCCAAATAACCACAACCCCAAATATCCATAACCCTAAATCTCCATGACCTCAAATAACCATGACCCCAGATCTCCATCACCCCAAATGACCACGACCCTAAATCTCAATAACCCCAAATAACCATGACCCTACAGCTCCATAACCTAAATGACCACGATCCCAAATAACCATGACCCTAAATCTCCATAACCCAAATAAACATGACCCTAAATCACCACGACCCCAAATGACCATGACCCTAAATCTCCATGACCCGAAATGACCATGACCCTAAATCTCCATGACCCCAAATAGAGATGATCCCAAATGACCATGTCCCTAAATCTCCATAACCCCAAATAACCATGACCCCAAATAACCACGTTCCTAAATCTCCATCACCCCAAATGACCACAACCCCAAATAACCATGACCCCAAATATTCATCACCCCAAATGACCACGACCTCAAATAACTATGACCCCAAATAGCCATGACCCCAAATAACCTTGACCCTAAATCTCCATAACCCCAAATAGCCATGACCCCAAATAACCATGACCCTAAATCTCCATGACCCCAAATAACCACGACCCCAAATGACCACGACCCCAAATCCAGATGACCCCAAATGACCACAACCCCAAATGACCACGACCCAAAATCTCCATAACCCCAAATAGCCATGACCCCAAATAACCATGATCCTAAATCACCATGACCCCAAATGACCATAACCCCAAATCTCCATGACCCCAAATAACCACGTCCCTAAATCTCCATCACCCCAAATGACCACGACCCCAAATATGACCCTAAATCTCCATAACCCCAAATGACCACGACCTCAAATCACCCTGACCCCAAACAGCCGTAACCCCAAATAACCATGACCCTAAATCTCCATCACCCCAAATAGCCACGACCCCAAATCCAGACGACCCCAAATAACCATGACCCCAAATCTCCATCACCCCAAATGACCACGACCCCAAATCAAGATGACCCCAAATAGTCATGACCCTAAATCTCCATCACCCCAAATGACCATGACCCCAAATATGACCCTAAATCTCCATGACCCCAAATGACCACGATCCCAAATAACAATGACCCCGAATGACCACAACCCTAAATCTCCATAACCCCAAATGACCACGATCCCAAATAACCATGACCCTAAATCCCCATAACGCAAATAAACACGACCCCAAATGACCATGACCCTAAATCTCCATGACCCCAAATCACCACGACCCCAAATGACCATGACCCCAAATCCAGATGACCCCAAATCTCCATCACCCCAAATGACCACGATCCCAAATCTCCATAACCCCAAATAACCATGACCCTAAATCACCACGACCCCAAATGACCATGACCCTAAGTCTCCATAATCCCAAATAGCCATGACCCCAAATGACCATGACCCCAAATCCAAATGACCCCATATAACCATGACCCCAAATCTCCATCACCCCAAACGACCATGACCCCAAATCACACTGTCCCCAAATGGAGATGTCCCCATGTCACGACATCCCCATATCACGATATCCCCATGTCACGACATGCCCCTGTCCCACTGTCCCCATCGTCCCCATGTCATGACATCCCCATGTCCCCCTGCCCTATGTCACGATAGACCCATGTCACGACATCCCGATATCGCGACATCCCCATATCGTGACATCCCCATGTCCCATTGTCCCCATGTCACGACATCCCCACGTCACACCATCCCCATGTCACGATAGACCCATGTCATGTCATCCCCATGTCATGACATCCCCATATCGTGACATCCCCATGTCCCCCTGTCCCTATGTCACGATATCCCCATGTCATGATATACCTATGTCACGATATCCCCATATCATGACATCCCCATGTCATATTGTCCCCATGTCACGATATCCCCATATCATGACATCCCCATATAACGTCATCCCCATGTCACGCTGTCCCCATGTCACGACATCCCCATGTCATGACATCCCCACGTCACGATATCCCCATGTCACGACATGACCCCATCCCACCGTCCCCATATCCCATTGTCCCCATGTCAAACCATCCCCATGTCACGACATCCCCATGTCAGAGTCCAATGTCACGACATCCCCATATCGTGACATCCCCATGTCCCATTGTCCCCATGTCACGACATCCCCACGTCACACCATCCCCATGTCACGATAGACCCATATCACAATATACCCATGTCACGATATCCCCATATCACAACATCCCCATGTCCCACTGTCCCCACATCACCATATCCCATGTCGTGACATCCCCATGTCACGACATCCCCATATCATGATATACCCACATCACAACATCCCCATGTCCCCATCCCCATGTCACGACATCCCCACGTCACACTGTCCCCATGTCACGACATCCCCATGTCACGACATCCCCATGTCACGACATCCCCATATCACAACATCCCCATATCGTGATATACCCATGTCACGACATCCCCATATCGTGACATCCATGTGCCACAACAGCTCATCCCCATGTCAAGATCCCCATGTCACGCTGTCCCCATGTCACGACATCCCCATTTCAAACTGTCCCCATGTCACGACATCCCCATGTCCCACTGTCCATGTCGTGACATCCCCATGTCAAAACATCCCCATGTCACGACATCCCCATGTCATGATATCCCCATGTCACGATATCTCAATGTCACACAGGCCCCCTATCACGACATCCCCATATCGTGACATCCCCATGTCACGACATCCCCATATCACGATATCCCCATATCACGACAACCCCATGTCACACTGTCCCCATGTCACAATATCCCCATGTCACGACATCCCCATGTCAAACAGTCCCCATGTCACGACATCCCCATGTCACGACGTCCCCATGTCATGATATCCCCATGTCACGGTGTCCCCATGTCGCGATATACCCATGTCTCTTCATCCCCATGTCACCTTGTCCCCATATCACGACATCCCCATGTCACGACATCCCCATATCGTGATATCCACGTATCACAACTCATCCCCATATCAAGATCCCCATATCGTGACATTCCCCACGTCACGACAACCCCATGTCCCCCTGTCCCCATGTCACGACATCCCCATCTCATGTCATCCCCATGTCACGACATACCCCATATGATGACGTCCCCATGTCACGACATCCCCATGTCATAGTGTCCCCATGTTCCCCTGTCCCCATATCACAACATCCCCATGTCACACTGTCCCCATATCACGACGTCCCCATATCGTGACATCATGTCACACCAACTCATCCCCATTGCAAGATCCCCATGTCACGATATCCCCATATCACGACATCCCCATGTCAAACTGTCCCCATGTCACGACATCCCCATATGGTGACATCCACGTGTCACAACAGCTCATCCCCATGTCACACTGTCCCCATGTCACGACATCCCCATGTCACGACATCCCCATGTCCCCCTGTCCCCATGTCCTGTCATCCCCATGTCACGACATCCCCATATCACAATATACCCATATCATGAGATCCCCATCTCCCCTTGTCCCCATATCACGACATCCCCATATCGTGACATCCCCATATCATGACATCCCCATATCACGACATCCCCATGTCACATCGTCCCCGTCCCGATATCCCCATGTCATTAATCAATGTCATAACATCCCCATGTCACGACATCCCCCCATATCGTGACATCCCCATGTCACACTCATCCCCATGTCAAGATCCCCATCTCATGTCATCCCCATGTCACGATATCCCCATATCACGATATACCCATGTCACCTCATCCCCATGTCCCCCTGTCCCCATGTCATGTCATCCCCATATCACGACATCCCCATATCACGACATCCCCATATCACACTGTCCCCATGTCACAATATCCCCATGTCACGACATCCTTGTCACGATATCACCATGTCACGATATCCCCATGTCACAGAGCAATGTCATGACATCCCCATACCACGATATCCCCATGTCACGACATCCCCATATCACGACATCCCCATGTTACATTGTCCCCATGTCATGTCATCCCCACATCCCACTGTCCCCATGTCACGACATCCCCATGTCACGACATCCCCCCATATCGTGACATCCCCATGTCACACCATCCCCACATCACACTGTCCCCATGTCACGACATCCCCCCATATCGTGACATCCCCATGTCATGTCATCCCCATGTCACAATATCCCCTTTTCTAACTGTCCCCATATCACGACATCCCCATGTCACGACATCCCCATATCGTGACATCCATGTGTCACAACAGCTCATCCCCATGTCTAAATCCCCATGTCACGACATCCCCGTCACGATATCTCCATGTCACGATATCCCCATGTCACAAACCAGTGTCATGACATCCCCATATCACGTTGTCCCCATGTCACGATATCCCCGTATGATGACATCCCCATGTCATGACATCCCTGTCACGATATCTCCATGTCACGACATCCCCATCTCATGATATCCCCATGTCATATTGGCCCCATGTCACGACATCCCCATATCATGACATCCCAATGCCACGACATCCCCATATCACGATATACCCATGTCACACTGTCCCCATGTCACGACATCCCCATGTCACGATATCTCCATGTCACGATATCCCCATGTCAGAGTCCAACGTCACGACAGCATCCCCATGTCACAACATCCCCATATCGTGACATCCCCACATCACACTGTCCCCATGTCACAATATCCCCATGTCACGACATGCCGATATCACGACATCCCCATCTCATGACATCCCCATGTCACGTAGTCCCCATGTCACGACATCCCCGTATGATGACATCCCCATGTCACGGCATCCCCGTCACGATATCTCCATGTCACGACATCCCCATATCACGATATACCCATGTCACAATACCTCCATGTCACACAGTCCCCCTATCACGACATCCCCATATCATGATATCCCCATGTCACTGTCCCCATGTCACGACATCCCCATATCATGATATGCCCATGTCACAATATCCCCATGTCAGAGTCCAATGTCACGACAGCATCCCCATGTCACGACATCCCCATGTCACGCTGTCCCCATGTCACGATATCCCCATTTCTAACTGTCCCCATGTCACGACATCCCCATATCGCAACATCCCCATGTCACAACATCCCCATGTCAAGTCGTCCCCATGTCACGATATCCCCATACCATGTCATCCCCATGTCACGACATCCCCATGTCCCCATGTCATGACATTGCCATATCATGACATCCCCATATAACATCATCCCTGTGTCACACTGTCCCCATATCACGACATCCCCATGTCACGACATCCCCATATCATGACATCCCCACGTCCTGATATCCCCATGTCACAACATCCCCATGTCGTGACATACCCATGTCACGACATCCCCAAGTCACATTGTCCCCATGTCCTGTCATCCCCGTGTCACGACATCCCCATATCATGGGATCCGAATGTCACAGTCCAGTGTCACGATATCCCCATGTCACGACATCCCCCTATCGTGACATCCCCATGTCACCTTGTCCCCATGTCACGACATCCCCATATTGTGATATCCACGTATCACAACCCATCCCCACTTCAAGATCTCCATGTCACGACATCCCCACGTCACACCATCCCCATGTCACAATATCCCCATGTCACGACATCCCCATATCGTGATATACCCATGTCACGACATCCCCATGTCACAATATCTCCATGTCGAGATAACCCCATGTCAGAGTCCAATGTCATGACATCCCCATGTCACGATATCTCCATGTCAAGATATCCCCATGTCAGAGTCCAATGTCACGACAGCATCCCCATGTCACAACATCCCCATGTCACGACATCCCCATATCGTGACATCCATGTGTCACAACAGCTCATCCCCATGTCTAGATCCCCATGTCACGACATCCCCGTCACGATATCTCCATGTCACGATATCCCCATGTCACAAACCAATGTCATGACATCCCCATATCACGTAGTCCCCATGTCACGATATCCCCATATGATGACATCCCCATGTCATGACATCCCTGTCACGATATCTCCATGTCACGACATCCCCATCTCATGATATCCCCATGTCATATTGGCCCCATGTCACGACATCCCCATATCATGACATCCCAATGCCACGACATCCCCATATCACGATATACCCACGTCACAATATCCCCATGTCAGAGTCCAATGTCACGACAGCATCCCCATGTCACAACATCCCCACGTCGTGATATCCCCATATCACGACATCCCCATTTCTAACTGTCCCCATGTCACGATATCCCCATATCGTGATAACCCCAGATCATGACATCCCCATGTCACAGTCCCCATGTCACTTCATCCCCATGTCACGATAACCCCATATCACAACATCCCCAAATCACGACATCCCCATATCACGATATACCCATGTCACGACATCCCCATGTCACGATATCTCCATGTCAAGATATCCCCATGTCAG
Organism: Excalfactoria chinensis; assembly: GCF_039878825.1. Lineage (NCBI taxonomy): Eukaryota > Metazoa > Chordata > Aves > Galliformes > Phasianidae > Excalfactoria > Excalfactoria chinensis. Next base: position 573,973 of record NC_092826.1, read on the forward strand.
AGTCCAATGTCACGACAGCATCCCCATGTCACGACATCCCCATGTCAAATCGTCCCCATGTCACGACATCCCCATGTCACGATATCTCCATGTCACGACATCCCCATGTCCCGATATCTCCATGTCACAATATCCCCATGTCAGAGTCCAATGTCACGACAGCATCCCCATGTCACAACATCCCCATATCACGATATACCCATATCACGATATACCCATGTCACACAGTCCCCCTATCACGACATCCCCATATCATGATATCCCCATGTCACAATATCCCCATGTCACGACATCCCCATATCGTGATATACCCATGTCACGACATCCCCATGTCACAATATCTCCATGTCGAGATAACCCCATGTCAGAGTCCAATGTCATGACATCCCCATGTCACGATATCTCCATGTCAAGATATCCCCATGTCAGAGTCCAATGTCACGACAGCATCCCCATGTCACAACATCCCCATGTCACGACATCCCCATATCGTGACATCCACGTGTCACAACATCTCATCCCCGTGTCTAGATCCCCATGTCACGACATCCCCGTCACGATATCTCCATGTCACGATATCCCCATGTCACAAACCAATGTCATGACATCCCCATATCACGTAGTCCCCATGTCACGATATCCCCATATGATGACATCCCCATGTCATGACATCCCTGTCACGATATCTCCATGTCACGACATCCCCATCTCATGATATCCCCATGTCATATTGGCCCCATGTCACGACATCCCCATATCATGACATCCCAATGCCACGACATCCCCATATCACGATATACCCACGTCACAATATCCCCATGTCAGAGTCCAATGTCACGACAGCATCCCCATGTCACAACATCCCCACGTCATGATATCCCCATATCACGACATCCCCATTTCTAACTGTCCCCATGTCACGATATCCCCATATCGTGATAACCCCAGATCATGACATCCCCATGTCACAGTCCCCATGTCACTTCATCCCCATGTCACGATAACCCCATATCACAACATCCCCAAATCACGACATCCCCATATCACGATATACCCATGTCACAATATCTCCATGTCACACAGTCCCCCTATCACGACATCCCCATATCATGATATCCCCATGTCATATTGGCCCCATGTCACGACATCCCCATATCGTGTCATCCCCATGTCACGACATCCCCATGTCAGAGTCCAATGTCACGACAGCATCCCCATGTCACGACATCCCCATGTCACGCTGTCCCCATGTCACGATATCCCCATATCGCAACATCCCCATGTCACAACATCCCCATGTCAAGTCGTCCCCATGTCACGATATCCCCATGTCCCCATGTCATGACATTGCCATATCATGATATCCCCATGTCAAACAGTCCCCATGTCACTTCATCCCCATGTCACGACATCCCCATATCACGACATCCCCATGTCACAATATCCCCATGTCACGATATCTCCTTCACAAGATATCCCCGTGTCAGAGTCCAATGTCACGACATCCCCACCTCAGTCCCCATGTCGCGACATCCCATGTGACGACATCCCCATGTCACGACATCCCCGTCACAATATCTCCATGTCACGACATCCCCATATCGTGACATCCCCATGTCATACACGTCCCCATGTCCAGGTCCCCATGTCATGATATACCCATGTCACGACATCCCCATATCACGACATCCCCATGTCCCCCTGTCCCCACGTCATGACATCCCCATATCGCGACATACACAACAGCTCATCCCCATGTCATGTTGTCCCCATGTCAAGTTATCCCCATATCACGACATCCCCATATCGTGATATACCCATGTCACAACATCCCCATGTCCCACAGTCCCCATATAAGAACATCCCCATGTCACGATATCTCAGTGTCACAGAGTCCCCCTATCACGACATCCCCAAGTCACACTGTCCCCATATCACGACATCCCCATATCATGTTGTCCCCATGTCACGACATCCCCTTGGCTGAACATCCCCATGTCATGATAGAGCCATGTCACGATATACTCATGGCATGACATCCCCATATCGTGACATCCCCATGTCACACTCATCCCCATATCAAGGTCCCCATGTCATTTCATCCCCATGTCACGATATCCCCATGTCACAAACCAATGTCACGACATCCCCATATCGCGACATCCCCATGTCACGACATCCCCATATCGTGACATCCCCATATCATGACATCCCCATGTTACATTGTCCCCATGTCATGTCATCCCCACATCCCACTGTCCCCATATCACGACATCCCCATGTCACGACATCCCCATATCGTGACATCCCCATGTCACAACATCCCCATGTCACGACATCCCCTTGTCTCAACATCCCCATGTCGTGATATCCCCATGTCACGATATACTCATGTCACGACATCCCCATGTCACACTGTCCCCATATCATGACATCCCCATGTAACCAAATCCCCACGTCACAACATCCCCATGTCACGACATCCCCATGTCACGATATCCCCATATCATGACATCCCCATGTCATGTTGTCCCCATGTCACGACATCCCCATGTCACGACATCCCCATATCATGACATCCCCATGTCCCACTGTCCCCATGTCATGACATCCCCATGTCGTGATATAACCATGTCACGATATACTCATGTCACGACATCCCCATGTCCCACTGTCCCCATGTCACAATATCCCCATGTCACATCATCCCCATATCGTGATATCCCCATGTCACGACATCCCCATGTCACACTGTCCCCATATCATGACATCCTCATATCGTGACATCCCCGTGTCACGACATCCCCATGTCACAGTCCAATGTCGCGACATTCCCATATCGTGACATCCCCGTGTCAAGTCCCCATGTCACGATATCCCCATGTCACGACATCCCCTTGTCTCAACGTCCCCATGTCATTACATCCCCATGTCACGATATAACCATGTCATGATATCCCCATGTCACGCTGTCCCCATGTCACTTCATCCCCATATCGTGACATCCCCATGTCACGACATCCCCATTTCTAATGGTCCCCATGTCACAACATCCCCATGTCACGATATAACCATGTCACAATATCCCCATGTCCCACAGTCCCCATGTCACGACATCCCCATATCGCAACACCCCATGTCACGACATCATGTCACGATATCCCCTTGTCTCAACATCCCCATGTCGTGATATAACCATGTCACGATATACTTATGTCACGACATCCCCATGTCCCAGTCCCCATATCATGACATCCCCAAGTCAAGTCATCCCCATGTCACAATATCCCCATGTCACGACATCCCCATGTCACGCTGTCCCCATATCGTGATATCCCCATTTCTATCTGTCCCCATATCACATCCCCATGTCACCTTGTCCCCATGTCACGACATCCCTATATCGCGACATCCCTGTGTCACGACATCCCCATGTCACAGTCCAATGTCACGACATCCCCATGTCGTGATATAACCATGTCACGATATATTCATGTCACAACATCCCCATTGCTAACTGTCCCCATATCACGACATCCCCATATCACGACATCCCCATATCACAACATCCCCATATCATGACATCCCCATGACACAGTCCCCACGTCACGACATCCCCATTTCAGTATCCCCATGTCACGACATCCCCATGTCCCACTGTCCCCATATCACGACATCCCCATATCGCAACATCCCCATGTCATGTCGTCCCCATGTCACAATATCCCCATGTCACACTGTCCCCATGTCACGATATCCCCTTTAATAACTGTCCCCATGTCACGACATCCCCATATCGTGACATCCCCATGTCACGACATCCCCATGTCACACTGTCCCCATGTCATGATAGAGCCATGTCACGATATACTCATGTCACGCTGTCCCCATGTCACCAGATCCCCATTTCTATCTGTCCCCATGTCACGACATCCCCTTGTCTCAACATCCCCATGTCATGATAGAGCCATGTCACGATATACTCATGGCATGATATCCCCATGTCACGACATCCCCATGTCATACAGTCCCCATATCACGACATCCCCATGTCACGACATCCCCATGACCTTCCCATGTCAAGTCGTCCCCATGTCACGACATCCCCTTGTCTGAATCTCCTCATGTCGTGATAGAACCATGTCACGATATTCTCATGTCACGACATCCCCGTGTCCCGCTGTCCCCATATCGCAATATCCCCATGTCACGACATAACCATGTCACGCCATCCCCATATCGAGACATCCCCATATCGTGACATCCCCATGTCGTGATATAACCATGTCACGATATCCCCATGTCATGTTGTCCCCATGTCACGATATCCCCATGTCATGTCGTCCCCATGTCACAACATCCCCATATCGTGACATCCCCATATCGTGATATCCCCATGTCATGACATCCCCATGTCCCACTGTCCCCATGTCACAGCATCCCCATATCGTGACATCCCCATCTCATGTCATCCCCATGTCGCGATATCCCCATGTCAAGTCGTCCCCATGTCATGATATACCCATATCACGACATCCCCATGTCTATCTGTCCCCATATCACGACATCCCCATGTCCCAACATCCCCATGTCACGATATAACCATGTCACGATATACTTATGTCACGACATCCCCATGTCACAGTCCACTGTCACGACATCCCCATATCGCGACATCCCCATGTCACGATACAACCACGTCACGACATCCCCATGTCCCACTGTCTCCATGTCACATCATCCCCATATCGTGATATACTCATGTCATGACATCCCCATGTCACAACATCCCCATGTCACGATATAACCATGTCACGCCATCCCCATATCGTGACATCCCCATGTCGTGATATAACCATGTCACGATATCCCCATGTCATGTTGTCCCCATGTCACGATATCCCCATGTCACAGCGACCCCATGTCACGACATCCCCATTGGAAACTGACACCATGTCACGACATCGCCATATCACGACATCCCCATGTCACGATATCCCCTTGTTTGGACATCCCCATGTCATGATATAAACATGTCACGATATCCCCGTATCACGACATCCCCATGTCATGTCGTCCCCATATCACGACATCCCCATGTCACAATGTTCCCATGTCACGACATCCCCATATCACGACATCCCCATATCGTGACATCCACGTGTCACAACAGCTCATCCCCATATCAAGGTCCCCATGTCATGTTGTTCCCATGTCACGACATCCCCATGTCACAGTCCAATGTCACGACATCCCCATGTCACGACACCCCCATATCGCGACATCCCCATGTCACACTGTTCCCATGTCACGACATCCCCATTTCCCCCTGTCCCTATGTCGCTGTCCCCATGTCACTTCATGCCCATGTCACGATATCTCCATGTCGTGACATCCCCAGGATCCAAGTGACCCCATTGACATCCCCACGTCACACTGTCCTCATGTCACGATATGCCCATGTCACGATATCCCCATGTCCATCTGTCCCCATGCCATGATATCCCCATATCAAGACATCCCCATGTCGCGATATAACCATGTCACGATATACCCATGTCACGACATCCCCATGTCCCGCTGCCACCATATCGTGACATCCCCTTGTCTCAACATCCCCATATTGTGATATAAACATGTCGCGATAGACTCATGGCACGACATCCCCATGTCACGACATCCCCATATCGTGATATCTCCATGTCACGATATAACCATGTCACGACATCCCCTTGTCTCAACATCCCCATGTCGTGATATAGCCATGTCACGATATGCCCGTGGCACGATATCCCCATGTCATGACATCTCCATATCGTGACATCCACGTGTCACATGGTCTCCATGTCACGACATCCCCATCTCACGATATCCCCATGTCACGACATTGCCATTTCTAATGGTCCCCTTGTCCCTTCATCCCCATGTCGCGACATCCCCATATCGTGACATCCCCATGTCGCGACATCCCCATACCAAGGTCTCCATGTCCCTTCATCCCTATTTCTATCTGTCCCCATGTCATGACATCCCCATGTCCAACTGTCCCCATGTCGTGATATAGCCATGTCACGATACACTCATGGCACGATATCCCCATGTCACGACATCCCCATAGTCACAGCAACCCCATATCGTGATATACCCATGTCAAGACATTCCCATGTCCTACTGTCCCCATGTCACAGACCGTTGTCATGACATCCCCATATCGCGACATCCCCATGTCACGACATCCCCATTGCTAATGGTCCCCATGTCACGACATCCCCATGTCCGAACATCCCCATGTCACGATATAACCATGTCAAGACATCCCCATGTCCCACTGTCCCCATGTCACATCATCCCCATATCGTGACATCCCCATGTCACGACATCCCCCATGTGACGACACCTCTATGTCACACTGAACTCATGTCACGATATCCCCATGTCACGACATCCCCATGTCCCAACGTCCCCATATCGTGACATCCCCATGTCACAATGTCCCCATGTCACGACATTCCCTTGTCTCAACATCCCCATGTCATGATATAACCATGTCACGATAGACTCATGTCATGACATCCCCATGTCCCACCATCCCCATGTCGTGATATAACAATGTCACGACATCCCCATTTCTCACTGTCCCCATGTCGTGACATCCCCTTGTCTCAACATCCCCATGTCACGATATACCCATATCACATCATCCCCATATCGTGATATCCCCATGTCACGACATCCCCATGTCCCACCATCCCCATGTCGTGATAGAACCATGTCACGACAGCCCCATATTGTGACATCCCCATGTCACGACATCCCCATGTCCCACCGTCCCCATGTCATGATATCCCCATGTCACGACATCCCCTTGTCTCAACATCCCCATGTCGTGACATAAAGGTCACGACATCCCCATGTCCTACAGTCCCCATGTCACGATATCCCTATGTCGTGACATCCCTATGTCCAAATGTCCCCATATCATGATATCCTCATGTCACGACATCCCCATGTCTCAACATCCCCATGTCATGATAGAACCATGTCTCAACATCCCCTTGTCTCAACATCCCCATGTCGTGATATAACCATGTCACGACAGCCCCATATCGCGATATCCCCTTGTCACGACATCTCCATGTCACGACATCCCCTTGTCTCAACATCCCCGTGTCGTGACATAAAGGTCACGACATCCCCATTTCATACAGTCCCCGTGTCATGACATCCCCATGTCACGACATCCCCATATCGCGATATAACCATGTCACGACATCCCCATGTCCCTCTGTCCCCATATCGTGATATCCCCATGTCACAACATCCCCTTGTCTCAACATCCCCATGTCATGTCATCCCCATATCGTGACATCCCCATGTCCCACTGTCCCCATGTCGTGACATCCCCTTGTCTCAACATCCCCATGTCACGATATACCCATATCACATCATCCCCATATCGTGATATCTTCATGTCACGACATCCCCATGTCCCACCATCCCCATGTCGTGATAGAACCATGTCACGACATCCCCTTGTCTCAACATCCCCATGTCGTGATAGAACCGTATCACAATATCCCCATGTCACACTGTCCCCATATCATGACATCCCCATATCGTGACATCCTCATGCCTCCTCATCCCCATGTCACGACATCCCCATTGTAAACTGTCCCCATGTCACGACATCCCCTTGTCTCAACATCCCCATGTCACGATATCCCCATATCGCAATATCCCCATGTCACGACATCACCATGTCGTGATATCTCCATGTCACGACATCCCCTTGTCTCAACATCCCCATGTCGTGACATAAAGGTCACGACATCCCCATGTCATACAGTCCCCATGTCATGACATCCCCATATCGCAACATATCAATGTCACGACATCCCCATGTCACGATATCCCCTTATCTCAACATCCCCATGTCGTGACATCCTCATGTCCAAAGGTCCCCATGTCGTGATATAACCATGTCACAACAGCCCCATATCGCGATATCCCCATGTCACGACATCCCCATGTCTCAACATCCCCATATCGTGACATAAAGGTCATGACATCCCCATGTCCCAACTGTCCCCATGTCATGACATCCCCATATCACGACATCCCCATGTCCAACTGTCCCCATGTCATGATATAACTATGTCATGACATCCCCATGTCACGATATCCCCATGTCACACTGTCCCCATGTCACGACATCCCCATGTCTCAACATCCCCATGTCGTGATAGAACCATATCACAATATCCCCATGTCATGACATCCCCATGTCACGACATCCCCATGTCCCACTGTCCCCATGTCACCACATCCCCATATCGCGATATCCCCATGTCACGACATCCCCTTGTCTCAACATCCCCATATCGTGACATAAAGCTCACGACATCCCCATATCCCAACTGTCCCCATATCGTGATATCCCCATGTCACGACATCTCCATGTCATGACATCCCCTTGTCTCAACATCCCCATATCGCGATATAACCATGTCACGACATCCCCATGTCTCAACATCCCCATGTCACGACATACCCATGTCACGACATCCCCATATCGCGATATCCCCATGTCACGACATCCCCTTGTCTCAACATCCCCATATCGTGACATAAAGCTCACGACATCCCCATGTCCCAACTGTCCCCATATCGCGATATCCCCATGTCACGACATCCCTATGTCCAAATGTCCCCATGTCGCGATATCCCCATGTCCCACCGTCCCCATGTCGTGATATCCCCATGTCACGACATCCCCTTGTCTCAACATCCCCATGTCGTGACATCCCCATGTCCAAATGTCCCCATGTCGTGATATAACCATGTCACGACAGCCCCATGTCCCACTGTCCCCATGTCATGACATCCCCGTGTCACAATATCCCCATGTCGTGATATAACCACGTCACGACAGCCCCATATCGCGATATCCCCTTGTCACCACATCCCCATGTCACGACATCTCCATGTCACGACATCCCCTTGTCTCAACATCCCCATATCGTGACATAAAGGTCATGACATCCCCATGTCCCAACTGTCCCCATATCGCGATATCCCCATGTCACGACATCTCCATGTCCAAATGTCCCCATATCGCGATATAACCATGTCACGACATCCCCATGTCTCAACATCCCCATGTCACGATATACCCATGTCTCAACATCCCCATGTCGTGATAGAACCATGTCTCAACATCCCCATATCGTGACATCCCCATGTCACGACATCCCCATATCGCGATATAACCATGTCACGACATCCCCATGTCCCTCTGTCCCCATATCGTGACATCCCCATCCCACTGCTCCCCCCACCCCCTGTCCCCTCTCTGCCCCCTATCTCTGCCCCACAAGTCACTGCCCCCCACCCCTCTGCCCCCCATTGCTCTGCCCCACAAGTTGCTGCCCCACATCCCCCTCTGCCCCCCAAGTCTCTGCCCCCCAAGTCCCTGCCCTCCCCCTCCCCCCCTCTCTGCCCCACATCTCTCTGCCCCACAAGTTGCTGCCCCCCACCCCCCTGTCCATCTCTGCCCCCCATCTCACTGCCCCACATCGCTCTGCCCCCCACCCCCCCCTGCCCCCCATCTCTCAGCCCCCCACCTCCGTCCCCTCTCTGCCCCACATCTCTGCCCCCCCCAACTCTCTTCCCCACATCCCTCAGCTCCCCATCTCTGCCCCACAAGTCACTGCCCCACAAGTTGCTGCCCCACATC
>NC_092826.1:583908-655837 GCF_039878825.1 Excalfactoria chinensis
TCCCATTACCCCCTATATCCACCCCATAGACCCCCATATCCCCCCATAGACCCCCATAACCCCCCACAGGACCCCATAGACCCCCATTAACCCCCATTGACCCCCATAGATCCCCCATAGGCTCCCATAGCCCCCCATTACCCCCTATATCCCCCCACTGACCCCCTATCTCCCCCATAGACCCCCATAGACCCCCACTGCCCCCCATAGACCCCCCATAGACCCCCCATAGCCCTCCATAGCCCCCCATTGACCCCATAGACCCCCATAGCCCCCATAGACCCCCATTACCCCCATAGACCCCCATAGACCCCCTATATCCCCCCCCATAGACCCCCATTACCCCCATATCCCCCCATAGACCCCCATTCCCCCCCATAGACCCCCATTAACCCCCATAGCACCCCATAGACCCCCATAGAAACCCATAGCCCCCATAGCCCTCCATAGCCCCCCATAGCCCCCCATTACCCCCATAGGCCCCCATTACCCCCATAGACCCCCATTAACCCCATTGACCCCCACTGACCCCCATTGACTCCCATAGGCCCCCATAGACCCCCATAGACCCCCATTACCACCCATTGCCCCCCATAGACCCCCATTGACCCCCATTGGGCCCCATTGCCCCCCATAGACTCCCCATATCCCCCCATAGACCCCCTATCTCCCCCCATAGGCCCCATAGCCCCCATAGACCCCCTATATCCCCCCCCATAGCCCCCATTACCCCCATAGCCCCCCATTACCCCCATAGGCCCCCTTAAACCCCCATAGCCCCCCCATAGGGCACCATAGCCCCCCGTAACCCCCCATAGACCCCCTATCTCCACCCATAGACCCCCATAGACCCCATAGACCCCCATTACCCCATAGACCCCCTATATCCCCCCCCATTGACCCCCATTACCCCCATATCCCCCCATAGACCCCCATTCCCCCCCATAGACCCCCATTGACCCCCATAGCCCCTCATAGCACCCCATAGGCCCCCATAGACCCCCATAGACCCCCATTCCCCCATAGCCCCCCATAGACCCCCATAGCCCCCATAGCCCCCCATTACCCCCCATAGCCCCCATAGCCCCCCATAGACCCCCATAGACCCCCCATAGACCCCCTGTCTCCCCCCATAGACCCCCATAGACCCCCTATATCCCCCCCCATAGCCCCCATTGACCCCCATAGGCCCCCACTGACCCCCACAGACCCCCCATATCCCCCCATAGACCCCCTGTCTCCCCCCATAGACCCCCATAGACCCCTATATCCCCCCCCATAGACCCCCATTACCCCCATAGCCCCCCATTACCCCCCATAGCCCCCTATATCCCCCCATAGACCCCCTGTCTCCCCCCATAGACCCCCTATATCCCCCCCCATTACCCCCATTACCCCCATAGCCCCCCATAGCCCCCCATAGCCCCCTATATCCCCCATAGACCCCCTATCTCCCCCATAGACCCCCATAGACCCCCTATATCCCCCCCCATAGGCCCCCACTGACCCCACAGACCCCCCATATCCCCCTGTAGACCCACTATCTCCCCCCATAGCCCCCCATTACCCCGATAGCCCCCCATTACCCCCCATAGACCCCCATAGACCCCCTATATCCCCCCCCATAGCCCCCAATAGACCCCCATTAACCCCCATTGACCCCTATATCCACCCCATAGCCCCCATATCCCCCATTACCCCCACAGCCCCCATAGCCCCCATTACCGCCACAGCCCCATAGGCCCCCATTACCCCCCATAGACCCCCATAGGCCCCCATAGACCCCCATAGCCCCCCATTACCCCCTATATCCCCCCATACACCCCCTATCTCCCCCATAGACCCCCATTGACCTCCCATATCCCCCCATAGCCCCCCATAGACCCCCATAGCCCCCCATAGACCCCCATAGCCCCCCATTACCCCCTATATCCCCCCATAGACCCCCTATCTCCCCCCATTGACCTCCCATATCCCCCCATAGCCCCCCATAGACCCCCATTGACCTCCCATATCCCCCCATAGCCCCCCATAGACCCCCATTACCCCCCATAGACCCCCATTACCCCCATAGACCCCCATTACCCCCATAGCCCCCATAGCCCCCCATAGCCCCCATTACCCCCATAGACCCCCCATAGACCCCCTGTCTCCCCCCATAGACCCCCTATATCCCCCCCCATTACCCCATTACCCCCATAGCCCCCCATAGCCCCCATAGGCCCCCATAGACCCCCATTACCCCCCTAGACCCCCATAGACCCCCATTACCCCCATAGACCCCCATAGCCCCCCATTGACCCCTATAGCCCCCATAGCCCCCCATAGCCCCCCATAGCCCCCCATTACCCCCATAGACCCCCATAGACCCCCCATAGACCCCATAGCCCCCCATAGACCCCCATTAACCCCCATAGCCCCCATAGACCCCCATAGGCCCCCATAGCCCCCCATAGCCCCCCATTACCCCCCATTGACCCCATTAACCCCCATAGCCCCCATAGCCCCCATAGACCCCCATAGGCCCCCATAGACCCCCATAGCCCCCCATTACCCCCCTATATCCCCCCATAGACCCCCTATCTCCCCCCATAGACCCCCATTGACCTCCCATATCCCCCCATAGCCCCCCATAGACCCCCATTACCCCCCATAGACCCCCATTACCCCCATAGCCCCCATAGCCCCCCATAGCCCCCCATAGACCCCCATTACCCCCCATTGACCCCATTACCCCCCATAGACCCCCTATCTCCCCCCATAAGCCCCCATAGACCCCTATATCCCCCCCCATAGACCCCCATTACCCCCATAGCCCCCCATTACCCCCCATAGCCCCCATAGCCCCCTATATCCCCCCATAGACCCCCTATCTCCCCCCATAGACCCCCATAGACCCCTTATATCCCCCCCCATAGGCCCCCACTGACCCCCACAGACCCCCCATATCCCCCTGTAGACCCACTATCTCCCCCCATAGCCCCCCATTACCCCGATAGCCCCCCATTACCCCCCATAGACCCCCTATATCCCCCCCCATAGCCCCCAATAGACCCCCATTAACCCCCATTGACCCCTATATCCACCCCATAGCCCCCATATGCCCCCATTACCCCCACAGCCCCCATAGCCCCCATTACCCCCACAGCCCCATAGGCCCCCATTACCCCCCATAGACCCCCATAGGCCCCCATAGACCCCCATAGCCCCCCATTACCCCCTATATCCCCCCATAGACCCCCTATCTCCCCCAATAGACCCCCCATATCCCCCCATAGGCCCCCATTACCCCCATAGCACCCCATTACCCCCATAACCCCCACAGCCCCATATGCCCACCTTGATGTGGGGCTGCGCTGCCGTTTCCGCCCACTGGGCGGCGCTGTTGAACATTGACATCGCCTCCATGGGATCCCCAGCGTCCAATAGGGACTGGGCCAGGAACAGCAACGTCTGCGCCGCCTGCCATAGGGAACAATGGGATCCCATAGGGAACAATGGGACACATAGGGTTATATGGGACATATAGGGTTATATGGGACCCATAGGGAACAATGGGGTTATATGGGACCCCATACAGAACAATGGGATCCCATAGGGTTATATGGGACCCATAGGGATCAATGGGGTTATATGGGACCCCATAGGGAACAATGGGACCCATAGGGATCAATGGGACCCCATAGGGATCAATGGGACCCATAGGGAACAATGGGGTTATATGGGACCCCATAGGGAACAATGGGATCCCATAGGGTTATATGGGACCCATAGGGATCAATGGGGTTATATGGACCCCATACGGAACAATGGGATCCCATAGGGTTATATGGGACCCATAGGGATCAATGGGGTTATATGGGACCCCATAGGGAACAATGGGACCCATAGGGAACAATGGGGTTATAAGGGACCCCATAGGGAACAATGGGACCCATAGGGAACAATGGGACACATAGGGATCAATGGGACCCATAGGGATCAATGGGACACATAGGGATCAATGGGACCCATAGGGAACAATGGGACCCCATAGGGATCAATGGGACCCATAGGGAACAATGGGGTTATATGGGACCCCATAGGGAACAATGGGATCCCATAGGGTTATATGGGACCCATAGGGATCAATGGGGTTATATGGGACCCCATACGGAACAATGGGATCCCATAGGGTTATATGGGACCCATAGGGATCAATGGGGTTATATGGGACCCCATAGGGAACAATGGGACCCATAGGGAACAATGGGGTTATAAGGGACCCCATAGGGAACAATGGGACCCATAGGGAACAATGGGACACATAGGGATCAATGGGACCCATAGGGATCAATGGGACACATAGGGATCAATGGGACCCATAGGGAACAATGGGACCCCATAGGGATCAATGGGACCCATAGGGAACAATGGGGTTATATGGGACCCCATAGGGAACAATGGGATCCCATAGGGTTATATGGGACCCATAGGGATCAATGGGGTTATATGGGACCCCATAGGGAACAATGGGACCCATAGGGAACAATGGGGTTATATGGGACCCCATAGGGAACAATGGGACCCATAGGGAACAATGGGGTTATAAGGGACCCCATAGGGAACAATGGGACCCATAGGGAACAATGGGACACATAGGGATCAATGGGACCCATAGGGATCAATGGGACACATAGGGATCAATGGGACCCATAGGGAACAATGGGACCCCATAGGGATCAATGGGACCCATAGGGAACAATGGGGTTATATGGGACCCCATAGGGAACAATGGGATCCCATAGGGTTATATGGGACCCATAGGGATCAATGGGGTTATATGGGACCCCATAGGGAACAATGGGATCCCATAGGGTTATATGGGACCCATAGGGATCAATGGGGTTATATGGGACCCCATAGGGAACAATGGGACCCATAGGGAACAATGGGGTTATATGGGACCCCATAGGGAACAATGGGACCCATAGGGATCAATGGGACACATAGGGATCAATGGGACCCATAGGGAACAATGGGACCCCATAGGGATCAATGGGACCCATAGGGAACAATGGGGTTATATGGGACCCCATAGGGAACAATGGGATCCCATAGGGTTATATGGGACCCATAGGGATCAAAGGGGTTATATGGGACCCCATACGGAACAATGGGATCCCATAGGGTTATATGGGACCCATAGGGATCAATGGGGTTATATGGGACCCCATAGGGAACAATGGGACCCATAGGGAACAATGGGGTTATAAGGGACCCCATAGGGAACAATGGGACCCATAGGGAACAATGGGGTTATATGGGACCCCATAGGGAACAATGGGACCCATAGGGAACAATGGGGTTATATGGGATCCCATAGGGAACAATGGGACCCATAGGGAACAATGGGACACATAGGGAACAATGGGACCCATAGGGAACAATGGGACACATAGGGATCAATGGGACCCATAGGGAACAATGGGGTTATATGGGACCCCATAGGGAACAATGGGATCCCATAGGGTTATATGGGACCCATAGGGATCAATGGGGTTATATGGGACCCCATAGGGAACAATGGGACCCATAGGGAACAATGGGGTTATATGGGACCCCATAGGGAACAATGGGACCCATAGGGAACAATGGGACACATAGGGAACAATGGGATCCATAGGGAACAATGGGACCCATAGGGTTATATGGGACCCATAGGGATCAATGGGACCCATAGGGAATAATGGGACACATAGGGATCAATGGGGTTATATGGGGTTATATGGGGTTATATGGGATCTATGGGGTTATATGGGATCAATGGGACCCATAGGGAACAATAGGACACATAGGGTTATATGGGATCTATGGGGTTATATGGGATCAATGGGACCCCATAGGGAACAATGGGACACATAGGGTTATATGGGACCCCATAGGGAACAATGGGACACATAGGGTTATATGGGATCTATGGGGTTATATGGGATCAATGGGACCCATAAGGAACAATGGGACACATAGGGTTATATGGGATCTATGGGGTTATATGGGATCTATGGGACCCATAAGGAACAATGGGACACATAGGGTTATATGGGATCTATGGGGTTATATGGGATCAATGGGACCCCATAGGGAACAATGGGACCCCATAGGGAACAATGGGACCTCATAGGGTTATATGGGACCCATAGGGAACAATGGGACCTATAGGGTTATATGGGACCCATAGGGAACAATGGGACCTATAGGGTTATATGGGACCCATAGGGAACAATGGGACCCATAGGGATCAATGGGACCCATAAGGAACAATGGGACACATAGGATTATATGGGATCTATATGGTTATATGGGGTCGGCGTCCAATAGGGACTGCGCCAGGAACAGGCACGTCTGCGCCGCCTGCCATAGGGAACAATGGGATCCATAGGGATCAATGGGACCTCATAGGGAACAATGGGACACATAGGGAATAATGGGATCCATAGGGTTATATGGGATCTATGGGACCCCATAGGGAACAATGGGACCCATAGGGTTATATGGGATCTATGGGACCTCATAGGGAACAATGGGATCCATAGGGTTATATGGGACCCCATAGGGTTATATGGGACCCATAGGGAATAATGGGACCCATAGGGATCAATGGGACCCATAGGGAACAATGGGACACATAGGGAGCAATGGGACCCATAGGGAACCATGGGATCCATAGGGTTATATGGGATCTATGGGACCCCATAGGGAACAATGGGACACATAGGGTTATATGGGACACATAGGGAACAATGGGACCCATAGGGTTATATGGGACCCCATAGGGAACAATGGGACACATAGGGATCAATGGGACCCATAGGGAACAATGGGATCCATAGGGTTATATGGGATCTATGGGACCCCATAGGGAACAATGGGACACATAGGGATATATGGGATCAATGGGACCTCATAGGGAATAATGGGACCCCATAGGGAACAATGAGACCCCATAGGGATCAATGGGACACATAGGGTTATATGGGATCTATGGGGTTATATGGGGTTATATGGGATTATATGGGGTTATATAGGATCTATGGGGTTATATGGGGTTATATAGGATTATATGGGGTTATATGGGATCTATGGGGTTATATGGGGTTATATGGGGTTATATGGGGTCGGCGTCCAATAGGGACTGGGCCAGGAACAGGCACGTCTGCGCCGCCTGCCATAGGGAACAATGGGATCCCATAGGGAACAATGGGACACATAGGGTTATATGGGACACATAGGGATCAATAGGGTTATATGGGGCCCCATAGGGAACAATGGGATCCCATAGGGTTATATGGGACCCATAGGGATCAATGGGGTTATATGGGACCCCATAGGGAACAATGGGATCCCATAGGGAACAATGGGATCCCATAGGGTTATATGGGACCCATAGGGAACAATGGGACCCATAGGGAACAATGGGACACATAGGGTTATATGGGACCCATAGGGTTATATGGGATCTATGGGGATATATGGGATCTATGGGGTTATATGGGACCCATAGGGAACAATGGGATCCATAGGGAACAATGGGACCCATAGGGTTATATGGGATCTATAGGACCCCATAGGGAACAATGGGACCCATAGGGTTATATGGGACCCATAGGGATCAATGGGACCCATAGGGATCAATGGGACCCATAGGGAACAATGGGACCCATAGGGAACAATGGGACCCATAGGGATCAATGGGACCCATAGGGATCAATGGGACCCATAGGGAACAATGGGACCCATAGGGATCAATGGGACCCCATAGGGAACAATGGGACCCATAGGGAATAATGGGACCTCATAGGGAATAATGGGACCCATAGGGAACAATGGGACCCATGGGGAACAATGGGACACATAGGGAACAATGGGACCCATAGGGAACAGTGGGACCCCATAGGGAACAATGGGACCCATAGGGTTATATGGGACACATAGAGAACAATGGGATCCATAGGGTTATATGGGACCTATAGGGTTATATGGGACCCCATAGGGAATAATGGGGTTATATGGGATCTATGAGGTTCTATGGGGTTCTATGGGGTTCTATGGGGTTCTATGGGGTTCTATGGGGTTATATGGGATCTATGGGGTTATACGGGGTTCTATGGGGTTCTATGGGGTTCTATGGGGTTATATGGGTTATATGGGATCTATGGGGTCAGCATCCAATAGGGACTGGGCCAGGAACAGGCACGTCTCTGCTGCCTGCCATAGGGAACAGTGGGACACATAGGAATCAATGGGACACATAGGGAACAATGGGACACATAGGGTTATATGGGACCCATAGGGAACAATGGAACCTCATAGGGAACAATGGGACCCATAGGGAACAATGGGACACATAGGGAACAATGGGACACATAGGGAACAATGGGCCCCCATAGGGAACAATGGGACACATAGGGAACAATGGGCCCCCATAGGGAACAATGGGACACATAGGGAACAATGGGACACATAGGGAACAATGGGACCCATAGGGTTATATGGGATCTATGGGGCTATATGGGACCCATAGGGAACAATGGGACCCCATAGGGATCAATGGGACCCATAAGGAACAATGGGACCCCATAGGGAACAATGGGGTTATAGGGATCAATGGGACCCCATAGGGTTATAGGGGACCCATAGGGTTATATGGGATCCCATAGGGTTATATGGGATCAATGCGACCTCATAGGGAATAATGGGATCCCATAGGGATCAATGGGACCCATAGGGAACAATGGGACCCATAGGGTTATATGGGATCTATGGGGTTATATGGGACCCCATAGGGAACAATGGGACCCATAGGGTTATATGGGATGTATGGGGTTATATGGGACCCCATAGGGATCAATGAGACCCCATAGGAAACAATGGGAACCATAGGGTTATATGGGACCCATAGAGTTATATGGGACCCATAGGGAATAATGGGACACCATAGGGAACAATGGGCTTATAAGGTTCAATGGGACCCCATAGGGTTATATGGGATCTATGGGACCCCATAGGGAACAATGGGACCCATAGGGAACAATGGGACCCATAGGGTTATATGGGACCCATAGGGAACAGTGGGACACATAGGGTTATATGGGACCCATAGGGAACAATGGGACCCCATAGGGATCAATGGGACCTCATAGGGTTATATGGGACCCATAGGGAACAGTGGGACCCATAGGGAACAATGGAACCTCATAGGGATCAATGGGACCCATAGGGTTATATGGAACCCATAGGGAACAATGGGACCCATAGGGTTATATGGGGTTATATGGGATCAATGAAAGAGTATGGGACCACATAGGGATCAATGGGACCCTATAGGGAACAATAGGGATCATTGGGAATCCATAGGGAACAATGGGACCCATAGGGTTATATGGGATCCCATATAGCCCCATAGTCCCCATTGAGCCCCATAGTCCCCATTGAGCCCCACTGAGTCCCATTGAGCCCCATTGAGTTCCATTGAGTCCCATTGCCCCCAATAAGCCCCCATTGAACCCCATTGCGCCCCATAGGCCCCATTGATACCCATTGCCCCCACTGAGCCCCATTGAGTCCCATTGAGACCCATTGAGCCCCATTGAGCCCCACTGCTGCCATTGAGCCCCATTGATCCCCATAGCCCTCACTGAGCCCCATAGTCCCCATTGAGTCCCATAATCCCCATTGAGCCCCCATTGAGCCCCATTGAGCCCCATTGACGCCTAATGATCCGACTGAGCCCCACTGAGACCCATTGAGCCCCCATTGAGCTCCATTAAGCCCCACTGAATCCCATAGGCCCCATTGAGCCCCACTGCCCCCAATTGACCCCCATTGAGTCCCATTGAGCCCCATAGCCCCCATTGAATCCCATTACCCCCATTGAGCCCCACTGAGCCCCATAGCCCCCACTGAGCCCCATTGAGCTCCATAGCCGCCATTGCCCCCATTGAGCCCCATAGCCCCATTGGAGCCCTATTGAGGCCCATTGAGTCCCATTGTCCCCATTGAGCCCCATTGAGCCCCATTGAGCCCCACTGATCCCATTGAGCCCCATTGTCCCCATTGACCCAAATTGACCCCCATTGAGCCACACTGAGCACATTGTCCCCATTGAGCCCCATTGAGCTCCATTAGCCCCATAGCCCCCATTGAGCCCCATTGAGCCCCATAGCCCCCACTGAGCCCCACTGAGTCCCATTGAGCCCCATTGAGCCCGATTGAGCCCCATAGGCCCCATTAAGCCCATTGTCCCCATTGCCCCCATTGAGCCCCACTGAGCCCCATTGAGCCTCACTGACCCCCATTGAGCCCCATTGAGCCCCACTGACCCCCATTAGTCCCACTGACCCCCATTGAGCCCCATTGTGCCCCATTGAGCCCGACTGGCCCCATTGAGCCCGACTGGCCCCATTGAGCCCCCATTGAGCCCCATTGAGCCCCATTGTCCCCATTGACCCCCATTACCCCATTGACCCCCATTGGGCTCCATTGAAACACATTGAGCTCCATTGCCCCCATTAACCCCATTGACCCCATTGAGCCCCATTGTCCCCATTGACCCCCATTACCCCATTGCCCCCATTGACCCCCATTGATCCCCATTGAGCCCCATTGACCCCATTGAGCCCCATTGTGCCCCATTGATCCCATTGACCCCCATTGTGCCCCATTGTCCCCATTGAGCTCCATTGAGTCCTATTATCCCCACTGAGACCCATAGCCCCCACTGAGCCCCATTGAGCCCCATTGATCCCATTGAGCCCCATTGAGCCCCATTGATCCCACTGACCCCCATTGAGCCCCACTGACCCCATTGATCCCCATTGCCCCCACTGAGCCCCATTGAGCCCCATTGAGCCTGATGGGCCCCATTGAGCCCCCATTACCCCCACTAAGACCCACTGAGCCCCACTGACCCCCATTGAGCCCCATTCAGCCCCATTGATCCCACTGAACACCATTGAGCCCCATTGAGCCCCATTGACCCCCATTGATCCCATTGAGCTCCATTGATCCCATTGAGCCCCACTGACCCCCATTGAGCCCCATTGAACCCCACTGACCCCCACTGAACCCCATTGATCCCATGGAGCCCCATTGAGCCCCATTGTCCCCATTGACCTCCATTACCCCATTGAGCCCCATAGGCCCCATTGAGCCCCATAGCTCCCACTGAGCCTCATTGCCCCCATTGATCCCCATTAAGCCCCATTGAGCTCCATAGCCCCCCACTGAGCCCCACTGACCCCCGTTACTCCATTGAGCCACATTGAGCCCCATTGAGCCCCATTGAGCCCCATTATCCCCATAGCCGCCACTGAATCCCATTGAGCCCCATTGAGCCCCATAGCCCCCAATGAGCCCCATAAGCCCCATGGAGCCCCATTGACCCCCATTGAGCCCCATTGATCCCATTGCCCCACATTGAGCCCCATTGAGCCCCACTGACCCCATTGACCCCGATTGCCCCATTGACCCCCATTGAGCCCCACTGTCCCCATTGACCTCCATTACCCCATTGAGCCCCATTGAGCCCCATAGGCCCCATTGAGCCCCATAGGCCCCATTGAGCCCCATAGCTCCCATTGAGCCCTATTGCCCCCCATTGAGCTCCATTGACCCCACTGAGCCCCATAGCCCCCATTGACCCATTAAGCCCCATTGATCCCATTGAAACCCATTGAGCCCCACTGCCCACATTGAGCCCCATAGGCCCCATTGAACCCCATTAACCCCACTGAGCCCCATTGACCCCATTGACCCCCATTGACCCCCATTGAGCCCCACTGAGGCCCATTGACCCCATTGACCCCCATTGACCCCCATTGAGCCCCACTGAGCCCCATTGACCCCATTGACCCCCATTGACCCCCATTGACCCCCATTGACCCCCATTGAGCCCCATTGATCCCACTGACCCCCATTGACCCCATTGAGCCCCATTGACCCCATTGATCCCACTCAACCCCATTGACCCCCATTGAGTCCCATTGAAACCCATTGACCCCCATTGAGTCCCATTGGGCTCCATTGAAACCCATTGAGCCCCATTGTCCCCATTGACCCCCATTACCACATTGACCCCCATTGATCCCATTGAGCTCCATTGAAACCCATTGAGCCCCATAGAGCTCCATTGACCCCACTGAGCCCCATAGCCCACATTGACCCATTAAGCCCCATTGATCCCATTGACCCCCACTGACCCCCACTGAACCCCATTGACCCCCATTGTCCCCATTGACCCCCATTGACCCCCATTGACCCCCATTGAGTCCCATTGCCCCCATTGAGCCCCACTGAGCCCCATTGATCCCATTGAGCCCCATTGAGCCCCATTGATCCCACTGACCCCCATTGAGCCCCACTGACCCCCATTGAGCCCCATTAACCCCATTGATCCCCATTGAGCCCCATTGAGACCCATTGAGCCCCATTGAGCCCCACTGAGGCCCATTGATCCCATTGACCCCCATTGAGCCCCATTGATCCCACTGACCCCCATTGAGCCCCATTGACCCCATTGATCCCACTCAACCCCATTGACCCCCATTGAGTAACATTGAAACCCATTGACCCCCATTGAGTCCCATTGGGCTCCATTGATCCCCATTGATCCCCATTGAGCTCCATTGAGCTCCATTGACTCTCATTGATCCCCATTACCCCCATAGCGAAGCCCGGCGGTACCATAGAGTGGCGGTTACCATAGAGTGTCGCTGTGGGGGCGGGGCTGGAGGACTTTACCTCTTTGGGTTCTTCCTGCTGCAGTTCCAAGGCGGACCGGAAGTGCCGCACTGCGCATGCGTAACGCCGCAGGTCACAGCAGGTGGCGCCCAAGGACACGTGGATGGCGGCCATGTCCCGACCCGGAAGTGAAAGCACTTCCGCGTTACGGAGCTGGTAACCAATGAGAGGAAAGCTCAGGGGATCACGTGACGCCGCGGAGCCGCTCTCCCTTAGATCCCATTGAGAAACATGGAGCCCATTGGAATCCATTGAGCCCCATTGAGTCCTATTGAGACCCATTGAGTCCTATTGGGTCCCATTGAGACCCATTGAGCCCCATTGAGACCCATTGAGCCCCATTGAGTTCCATTGAGCCCCATTGAGTCCCATTGACACCCACTGAGCCCCATTGAGCCCCATTGAGTCCCACTGAGCACCATTGAGCCCCATTGATCCCATTGAGACCCATTGATCCCCATTGAGTCCCATTGATCCCATTGAGCCCCACAGATCCCCATTGAGTCCCATTGAGTCCCATTGAATCCTACTGAGTCCCATTGAGACCCATTGAGCCCCTCTTAGCCCCAATGCCCCATTAGAGTCCCATTGAGCCCCATTGAGCCCCATTGAACCCCATTGAGCCCCATAGCCCCCCATTGAGCCCCATTGAGTCCCATTGAGCCCCATTGTGCCCCATTGATCCCATTGTGCCCCATTGATCCCATTGTGCCCCATTGATCCCATTGAGTCCCATTGAGCCCCATTGACCCCATTGAGCCCCATAGCCCCCCATTGAGCCCCATTGAGCCCCATTGAGCCCCACTGAGCCCCATTGATTCCCATTGAGCCCCATTGAGCTCCATTGAGTCCTATTGAGCCCCATTGAGACCCATTGAGTCCCACTGAGCCCCATAGCTCCCCATTGAGCCCCACTGAGCCCCACTGATTCCCATTGAGCCCCATTGAGCCTCATTGAGTCCCATTGAGCCCCATAGCCCCCATAGATCCCATAGACCCCCATAGTCTCCCTCCGCCCCATAGCCCCCCATTGATCCCATTGAGTCCCATTGATCACATTGAGCCCCACTGATCCCATTGAGACCCATTGAGCCCCATTGAGCCCCATTGAATCCTATTGAGTCCCATTGACCCCACTGAACCCCACTGAGCCCCATAGATCCCCATTGAGTCCCATTGCCCCCATTGAGCTCCATTGGTCCCATTGAGCCCCATTGCCCACATTGAGTCCCATTGAGCCCCATTGATCCCATTGAGCCCCACTGAGCCCCATTGAGTCCCATTGAGTTCCATTCAACCCCATTGAGTCCCATTGAGCCCCATTGAGCCCCATTGAGCCCCATTGAGTCCTTTGAGACCCATTGATCCCATTGAGCCCCATTGGAATCCATTGAATCCCATTGAGTCCCATTGAGTCCCATTGAGCCCCATTGAGCCCCATTGAGCCCCATTTAACCCCATTGAGTCTATTGAGACCCATTGATCCCATTGAGCCCCATTGACCCCCACTGAGCCCCATTAACCCCATTGAGCCCTCATTCCCCCATTGAGCCCCATTGATCCCATTAACCCCATTGTGCCCCATTGAGCCCCATTGATCCCATTGAGTTCCATTGAGACCCATTGAGTCCCATTGATACCATTGAGCCCCATTGATCCCACTGAGACCCCCATTAAGCCCCACTGAGCCCCATAGACGCCACTGAACCCCACTGAGCCCCATAGATCCCCATTGAGTCCCATTGATCACATTGAGCCCCACTGATCCCATTGCCCCCCATTGAGCCCCATTGAGCCCCATTGAGTCCCATTGAATCCTATTGAGTCCCATTGAGTCCCATTGAGCCCCATTGAATCCCATTGAGCCCCATTGAGTCCCATTGATCCCATTGATCCCACTGAGACCCATTGAGCCCCATTGAGCCCCATTGAGCCCCATTGAATCCTATTGAGTCCCATTGAGCCCTCATTCCCCCATTGAGCCCCACTGATTCCCTTTGAGCCCCATTGATCCCACTGAGCCCCATTGAGTCCCATTGAAGCCCATTGAGCCCCATTCAGACGCATTGAGTCCCATTGAGCCCCACTGAACCCTACTGAGACCCATTGATCCCATTGAGCCCCATTTAACCCCATTGAGCCCATTGAGACCCACTGAACCCAATTGAGCCCCATTTGAATCCATTGATCCCATTGAGTCCTCATTCCCCCATTGAGCCCCATTGAGCCCCATTGAGTCCATTGAGACCCACTGACTCCCACTGAGCCCCAATGAGCCCCATTGAGTCCCACTGAGCCCCATTCAGACCCATTGAGTCCCATTGATCCCATTGAGCCCCATAGACCCCATTGAGCCCCATTGCCCACATTGAGTCCCATTGAGCCCCATTGATCCCATTGATCCCATTGAATCCTCATTCCCCCATTGAGCCCCATTGAGTCCATTGAGACCCACTGACTCCCACTGAGCCCCACTGAGCCCCATTGAGTCCCATTGAGTCCCATTGAGCCCCATTGATCCCATTGAGCCCCACAGATCCCCATTGAGCCCCATTGATCCCCATTGAGCCCCACTGATCCCATTGAGTCCCATTGATCCCCATTGAGCCCCACTGATCCCATTGAGCCCCATTGATCCCATTGAGTCCCATTGATCCCCATTGAGCCCCATTGAGCCCCATTGAGTCCTATTGAGCTCCATTGATCCCATTGAGTCCCATTAATTCCATTGATTCCCATTGAGCCCCATTGATCCCCATTGCCCCCCATTGAACCCCATTGAGCCCATTGAGTCCCATTGATCCCACTGATCCCATTGATCCCATTGATCCCATTGAGTCCTATTGAGCTCCATTGAGTCCCATTGTGCCCCATTGATCCCATTGTGCCCCATTGATCCCATTGAGTCCCATTGAGCCCCATTGACCCCATTGAGCCCCATAGCCCCCCATTGAGCCCCATTGAGCCCCATTGAGCCCCACTGAGCCCCATTGAGCCCCATTGAGTCCCATTGAGTCCCATTGAGCCCCATTGAGACCCATTGAGTCCCACTGAGCCCCATAGCCCCCCATTGAGCCCCACTGAGCCCCACTGATTCCCATTGAGCCCCATTGAGCCTCATTGAGTCCCATTGAGCCCCATAGCCCCCATAGCTCCCATAGACCCCCATAGTCTCCCTCCGCCCCATAGCCCCCCATTGATCCCATTGAGTCCCATTGATCACATTGAGCCCCACTGATCCCTTTGAGACCCATTGAGCCCCATTGAGCCCCATTGAATCCTATTGAGTCCCATTGAGCCCCACTGAGCCCCATAGACCCCACTGAACCCCACTGAGCCCCATAGATCCCCATTGAGTCCCATTGCCCCCCATGGAGCCCCATTGCCCACATTGAGTCCCATTGAGCCCCATTGATCCCATTGAGCCCCATTGAGCCCCACTGATCCCACTGAGACCGCCATTGAGCCCCACTGAGCCCCATAGCCCCCCATAGCCCCCACTGAGCCCCATTGAGTCCCATTGAGTCCCATTGACCCCATTGAGCCCCATTGCCCCCATTGAGCCCCATAGCCCCCACTGAGCCCCACTGAGTCCCATAGCTCCCCATTGCCCCCCTTGAGTCCCATGAAGCCCCATTGAGCCCCACTGAGCCCCATTGACCCCATTGACCCCATTGAGCCCCATTGCCCGCATTGAGCCCCACTGAGCCCCATAGACCCCACTGAGCCCCACTGAGCCTCATTGACCCCATTGCCCCCCATTGAGCCCCATTGAGCCCATTGAGTCCCATTGCCCCCATTGAGCCCCATTGAGCCCCATAGACCCCACTGAGCCCCATAGCTCCCCATAGCTCCCCACCTGTTGCTGGTAGTAGCGCAGGGCGCGGGCGTAGTCGCCATGTTTGGCGCACAGATCCCCCAGCTGCTCATACAGCGACATCAACAACGCTGGGTCGCCAACATGGCCGCCATCATGGCCGCCAACATGGCCGCCGTCGCCTCCAACATGGCCGCCATCATGGCTGCCGTCGCCTCCAACATGGCTGCCATCATGGCCTCCATCATGGCCGCCATCATGGCCTTCATCATGGTCGCCAACATGGCTGCCGTCACCTCCAACATGGCCGCCATCATGGCCTCCATCATGGCCGCCATTATGGCCTCCATCATGGCCACCAATATGGCCGCCATCATGGCCGCCATCTCTTCCATCATGGCTGCCGTCAACTCCAACATGGCCGCCATCTCTTCCATCATGGCCGCCGTCACCTCCAACATGGCCGCCATCATGGCCGCCATCTCTTCCATCATGGCTGCCGTCACCACCGTCATGGCCGCCATCATGGCCGCCATCTTGTCCGCCATCTTGTCCCCCTCCGGCGGCCTCCAGCGCTGCCAGCAGCCGGACCATCTCATTGGCTGTCGTATAAAAGGGGGAGGGGAGACACAAAGTGACGTCCAATGGGGGAGCTCCATAGGACCCATAGAGCCCCATAGGACCCATAGACCCCAATGGGACCCCATAGAGCCCCATAGGACCCATAGAGCCCCATAGAGCCCCAGTAGGACCCATAGAGCCCCATAGGACCCCATAGGACCCATAGAGCCCCATAGAAACCCATAGGACCCATAGAGCCCCATAGCACCCATAGAGCCCCATAGGACCCCATAGGACCCACAGAGCCCCATAGGACCCATAGAGCCCCATAGGACCCCATAGGACCCATATATAATAATCCATAATCCCATATAAAGTCCCATAATCCCATATATGACCCCATAACCCCATGTATGGCCCCATAACCCCATATATGACTCCACAACCCCATATAATACCCCATAACACCCTATATGGCCCCATAGCCCCATATACGACCCCATAACCCCATATGGCCCCATAACCCCATATAGGCCCCATAACCCCATATAGGCCCCATAACCCCATATACGACCCCATATAACCCCATATAGACCCCATAATCCCATATAATACCCCCATAACCCCATATAGGCCCCATAACCCCATATAAGGCCCATAATCCCATATAGACACCATAACCCCATATAAAACCCCATAACCCCATATAGGGCCCCATATCAACCACATAAGGCCCCATAATCCCATATACGACCCCATAGCCCCCTATATGGCACCATAATCCCATAGGCCCCATATCCCCATATAGGGTCCCATAATCCCCTATATGGCCCCATAATCACATATATGACACCATAACCCCATATAGACCCCATATATGACCCCATAACCCCATATAGACCCCATATAACCCATATAATCCCATATAACCCCATATAACCCATATAACCCCATATAACCCCACATAACCCCATATAACCCATATAACCCCATATAACCCCATATAACCCCATAACCCCATATAACCCCATATAACCCCATATATCCCATATAACCCCATATAACCCCATATAACCCCATATAACCCCACATGACCCCATAACTCACCATAGCGCAGGCTGCAGCGCAGCAGACGTCGCTGTTTGGGGTCGCTGGATCCGACCCTATAAGCGGCACGAAGGGAACGACGGGCGGCCCTATAGTCACCGAGGGTCAGGTGCACCTATAGGGTATATGGGGTCATAGGGTTATATGGGGTTATATGGGGTTATAGGGTTATATGGGGTTATATGGGGTATATGGGTTATATGGGGTTATATGGGGTTATATGGGTTATATGGGGTTATATGGGGTTATATGGGTTATATGGGTTATACGGGGTTATATGGGGTTATATGGGGTTATGAGGTTATATGGGTTATATGGGTTATATGGGGTTAGACAGTTATAGGGTTATATGGGGTTATAGGGTTATATGAGGTTATAGGGTATATGGGGTTATAGGGTTATATGGGGTTATATGGGTTCTATGGGGTTATATGGGGCTATAGGGTTATATGGGGTATATGGGGTTATACGGGTATATGGGTTATATGGAGTATATGGGGTTATATGGGTTATATGGGGTTATAGGGGTATATGGGGTTATAGGGGATCTATGGGTTATATGGGGTTATATGGGGTTATAGGGGGTATATGGGGTTATAGGGGTATATGGGGTTATAGGGTTATAGGGGTATAGGGGTATATGGTGTTATAGGGTTATATAGGGTTATATAGGGTTATATGGGGTTATATGGGGTTATATGGGTTATATGGGGTTATATGAGTTATATGAGCCCAATGGCACCCAATGGAACCCAATGGAGCCCTATAGAACCCAATAGAACCCAATGGCACCCAATGTGACCCATTGACACCCAATGGAACCCAATGAAGCCCAATGGAGCTGAATGGAGCCCAATGGAACCCTATGGAACCCAAAGGTCCGCCATTGACACCCATTGACACTCAATGGAACCCAACAGAGCCCAATAGAACCCAATGGCACCCAATGGAAGCCAAAGGTCCCCCATTGACACCCATTGACACCCAATGGAACCCAATGGAACCCAATGGCACCCAATGGAGTCCAGTGGCACCCAATGGAGCCCAATGGTTCCCAATAGAACCCAATGGAGCCCTATAGAACCCAATGGCACCCAATGTGACCCAATGGCACCCAATGGAGCACAATGGAACCCAATGGCACCCAATGGAGCCCAATGTCAGCCAATGGAACCCAATAGAGCCCTATAAAACCCAATGGCACTCAATAGAGCCCTATAGAACCCAATGGCACCCAATGGAACCCAATGGCACCCAATATGACCCAATGGCACCCAATGGAACCCAAAGGCCCCCCACTGACACCCAATGGGACCCAGTAGAACCCAATGGAACCAATGGAGCCCAATGGAACCCAATGGCACCATTGGATCCCAATGGAACCCAATGGCACCCAATGGAACCCAATGGCACCCAATGGAGTCTAATGGAGTCCAATGGCACCCTATTGAACCCAATGGAACCCAAAGGCCCCCCATTGACACCCAATGGAGCCCAATGGCACCCAATGGCACCCAATAGAACTCAATGGAGTCCAATGGAACCCTATGGAGTCCAATGGCACCCAATGGAACCCAATGGCACCCAGTGGAGTCCAATGGCACCCAATGGAACCCAATGGAACCCAATGGAGTCTAATGGAGTCCAATGGCACCCTATTGACCCCAATGGCACCCTATGGAACCCAATGGCACCCAATGGAAACCTATAGAACCCAATGTCACCCAATGGAACCCAATGTCACACAATGGAGCCCAATGGCTCCCAATAGAACCCAGTGGAGCCCTATAGAACCCAATGGAGCCCAATAGAACCCAATAGCACCCAATGTGACCCAATGGAACCCAATGTGACCCAATGCAGCCCTATAGAACCCAATGGCACTCAATAGAGCCCTATAGAACCCAATGGCACTCAATAGAACCCAATGGAACCCAATGGAACCCAATGGCACCCAATGGAACCCAATGGAGCCCTATAGAAGCCAATGGCACCCAATGGAACCCAATGGAACCCAATGGAGCCCAATGGAACCCAATGGAGCCCTATAGAAGCCAATGGCACCCAAAAGAGCCCTATAGAACCCAATGTCACCCAATGGCACCCAATGTGACCCACTGACACCCAATGGAACCCAATGGAGCCCAATCGAACCTAATGGAACCCAATGGAACCCAATGGAGCCCAATGGAGCCCAATGGAACCCAATAGAACCCAATGGCATCCAATGCAATCCAATGGCACCCAATGGAACCCAATGGAGCCCAATGGAACCCAGTGGAGCCCAATAGAACCCAATGGAGCCCTATGGAACTTAATGGCACCCAATGGAACCCAATGGCACCCAATGGCTCCCAATGGCTCCCTATGGAACCCAATGGAGCTGAATGGAACCCAATGGCTCCGAATGGAGCCCAATGGAACCCAATGGAGCCCAATGTTACCCAATGTCACCCAATGTCACCCAATGGAACCCAATGGCACCCAATGGAACCCAATGTGAACCAATGTCACCCAATGGAACCCAATGGCACCCAATGGAACCCAATGGAACCCAATAGAGCCCTATAGAACCCAATGGCTCCCAATGGAACCCAATGGCACCCAATGGAACCCAATGGAGCCCTATAGAACCCAATGGCACCCAATGGCACCCAATGGAACCCAAAGGCCCCCCAATGACACTCAATGGAGTCCAACGGAACCCAATAGAGCCCAATGGAGCCCAATGGCACCCAATGGAACCCAATGGAACCCAATAGAGCCCAATGGAGCCCAATGGAACCCAAAGGCCCCCCATTGACACCCAATGGAACCCAATGGAGCCCAATGGAGCCCAATGGCACCCAATGGAGCCCAATAGAACCCAATGGAGCCCAACAGAACCCAATGGCACCCAATGTGACCCAATGTCACCCTATAGAACCCAATGGCACCCAATGGAGCCCAATGAAGCCCAAAGATCCCCCATTGACACCGAATGGAAACCAATGGCACCCAATGGAGCCCAATGGCACCCAATGTGACCCAATGGAGCCCAATGGAACCCCATGGAGCCCAATGGATCCCAATGGCACCCAATGGCACCCAATAGAACCCAATGGCACCCAATGGAGCCCAATGGAACCCAATGGCACCCAATGTGACCCATTGACACCCAATGGAACCCAATGGCACCCAATGGAACCCTATAGAACCCAATGTCACCCAATGTCACCCAATGGCACCCAATGGAACCCAATGGAGCCCAATGGAGCCCAAAGGTCCCCCATTGACACCCAATGGAACCCAATGGCACCCAAAGGTCCCCCATTGACACCCAATGGAACCCAATGGCACCCAATGGCTCCCAATAGAACCCAATGGCACCCAATGGCACCCACTGTCACCCAATGGAGCCCAATAGAATTCAATGGCACCCAATGTTACTCAATGGAACCCAATAGAACCCAATGGAACCCTATGGCGCCCAATGGAACCCAATGGAGCCCCATGGAGCCCTATAGAACCCAATGGCACCCAATGGCACCCAATGGCACCCAATGGCACCCAGTGACACCCAATGGCCCCCAGTGCATCCCTCACCTGCGCGGCGCTGTACAGGCAGTCGCTCTCCATGTCCCCCCCTTTGTCCCCCAGGTTCTTCACACACTCCTTGGCCTTGTCCCAACACCTCAAAGCTTGGCCGTGATTGGCCGCCCGGTAATGGACGTGACCCATATTATAATGAGCTCGATACAAGTCTTCCCATAGGCCGGCTTGCTGAGCCAATCGGATGCTGAGCTGCAGGTAACGTTGGGTCCTATGGGGGTCGCTCAGGGAGTCGTAAAGGAGCCCCAGGTTGAGGTAAAGGCGGCTGCGCATGGAGGAGAGCTCCGCTATGGGGTGGTGGCCTATGGGGGGAGATGGGGGGTTAGATGGAGTCTATGGGCTCATATAGGGGGTCTATGGGGGTCTATGGGGGGATATAGGGGGTCTATGGGGGTCTATGGGGGGTCTATGGGGTCTATGGGGGGAGTTAGGGGGTCTATGGGGGTCTATGGGGAGATATAGGGGGTCTATGGGGGTCTATAGGGGTCTATAGGGAGTAATAGGGGGTCTATGGTGGGCTATAGGGGTCAATGGGGGTCTATGGGGGTCAATACGGGTCTATGGGGGAGATAGAGGGTCTATGGGGGGTAATAGTGGGGCTATGGGGGTCTATGGGGGCCTATGAGGGGAGATAGGGGGTTATGGGGGGATATGGGGTCAGATAGGGGGTCTATGGGGGGTCTATAGGGGTCTATGGAGGGTCTATGGGGGTCTATGGGGGGAGATAGGGTGTCTATGGGGGTCTATGTGGGGAGATAGGGGGTCTATGGGGGCCTATGGGGGGATATAGGGGGTCTATGGGGAGAGATAAGGGGTCTATGGGGGGAGAGAGTGGGTCTATGGGGGTCTATGGGGGGAGATAGTGGGACTATGGGGTGAGACAGTGAGTCTATGGGGGTCTATGGGGCAAAATTGGGGGTCAATGGGGGGTTATGAAGGTCTATGGGGGGAAATAGGGGGGGGGATATAGGGGGTCTATGGGGAGAGATAGGGAGTCTATGGGGGTCTATGGGGGGAGATAGGGGGTCTATGGGGGTCTATGGGGAGATATAGTGGGTCTATGGGGGTCTATAGGGGTCTATGGGGGGGGATAGTGGGACTATGGGGGGAGATAGGGGGTCTATGGGGGTCTATGGGGAGAGATAGGGGGTCTATGGGGGTCTATGGAATCAATGGGGGTATATGGGGAGACATAGGGGGTCTATGGGGGGGCTATGGGGGTCTATGGGTGGAAATAGGGAGGTATATGGGGGTCTAGGGGGGGAGATAGGGGGTCTATGGGGGTTTATGGGGTCAGATAGGGGGTCTATGGGGCCAGAAAGGGGGTCTATGGGTCCCTATGTGTCACTATGAGTCCCTATGGGTCACTATGGGTCGCTATGTGTCCCTATGTGTCCCTATGTCTCCCTATGTGTCCCTATGTGTCCCTATGGATCCCTATGTGTCCCTATGGGTCCCTATGGGGTCTATGTGTCCCTATGGTTCCCTATGGGTCCCTATGTATCCCTATGGTTCCCTATGGGTCTCTATAGTTCCCTATGGGTCCCTATGGTCCCTATGTGTCTCTATGGGCTCTATGGGTCGCTATGTGTCCCTATGTGTCCCCATGTATCCCTATGTGTCCCTATGGGTCCCTATGATTCCCTATGTGTCCCTATGGGTCTATGTGTCCCTATGTGTCCCTATGTGTCCCTATGGGGTCTATGGGTCCCTATAGGTCACTATGGGTCCCTATGGGTCACTATGGGGGGAGATAGGGGGGTCTATGGGGGTCTATGGGGGTCTATGGGGGTCTATGGTGGTAGATAGGGGGTCTATGTGGGTCTATTGTGGTAGATAGGGGGTCTATGGGGGTCTATGGCGATCTATGGGGTGTCTATGGGGGGGGATACGGGGTCTATGGGGGACTATGGGGTCAGATAGGGGGTCTATGGGGGTCTATGGGATCAATGGGGGTATATGGGGAGATATAGGCGGTCTATGGGGAGAGATAGGGAGTCTATGGGAGGACTATGGGAGTCTATGGGGGTCTATGGGGGATTATGGGGGTCTATGTAAGGTCTATCAGGGTCTATGGGGGGTCTATGGGGGGAGATAGGGGGTCTATGGGGGTCTATGGAGGGTCTATGGGGGGTCTATGGGGTCAGATAGGGGGTCTATGGGGAGAGAAAGGGAGTCTATGGGGGTCTATGAGGGTCTATGGGGGAAGATACGGGGTCTATGGGGGTCTATGGGGTCAGATAGGGGGTCTATGGGGTCATATAGGGAGTCTATGGGGGTCTATGGGGGGACATAGGAGGTCTATGGGGGTCTATGGGGGGAGATAGGGGGTCTATAGTGGGTCTATGGGGGTCTATGGGGAGAGAGAGTGGGTCTATGAGGGTCTATGGGGGTCTATGGGGGGTCTATAGGGGGTCTATGGGGGTCTAGGGGGCTCTATGGGGGTCTATGGGGGTCTATGGGATTATGAGGTGGGTTATGGGGGTCTATGGGGGTCTATGGGGTCAGATAGGGGGTCCATGAGGCCAGAAAGGGGGTCTATGGGGATCTATGAGGGTCTATGGGGGGAGATACAGGGTCTATGGGGGTCTATGGGGAGAGATAGGGGGTCTATGGTGACTATGGGGGGTTATGGGGGGGCTATGGGTGGTCTATGGGGGTCTATGGGGGGTCTATGGGGGTCTATGGGGAGAGATAGCGGGTCTATGGGGGGCTATGGGGGGATAGGGGGGCTCTATGGGGCAAGATAGGGGGTCTGTGGGGGTCTATGGAGGGTCTATTGAAGGTTAGGGGGGTCTATGGGGGTCTATGGGGATCTATGGGGGTAGATAGGGGGCCTATGGAGGGTTATGGAGGTCTATAGGGGTCTATGGGGGTCTATGGGGGGATAGGGGGGCTCTATGGGGCGATATAGGGGGTCTATGGGGGTCTATGCGGGGGGTCTATGGGGGGTCTATGGGGGGAAAAAGGGAGGTATATGGGGGTCTATGGGGGTCTATGGGGGGAGATAGGTTGTCTATGGGGGTCTATGGAGGGTCTATGGGGGGTCTATGGAACCAAATAGGGGGTCTATGGGGGTCTATGGGAGGTTATGGGGGGGCTATGGGGGATTATGGGGGTCTATGGGGGTAATAGGGGGTCTATGGGGGTCTATCAGGGTCTATGGGAAGAGATAGAGGGTCTATGGGGTTCTATGGGGGGTCAATGGGGGTCTATGGGGGGAGACAGTGGGTCTATGGCAGTCTATGGGGTCTATGGGGGTCTATGGGGGGTCTATGGGGTGTTATGGAGGGATATAGGGGGTATATGGGGGGAGATAGGGGGTCTATGGGGATCTATGGGGGGCTATAGGGTGTCTATGGGGGGAGATAGGGGGTCGATGGGGAAAGATAGGGGGTCTATGGGGGTCTATGGTGGTCTATGGGGATCTATGGGGGGTCTATGTGGGCCTATGGGGGGAGATAGGGGGTCTATGGGGAGAGATAGGGGGTCTATGGAGGTCTATGAGGGTCTATGGGGGGAGATACAGGGTCTATGGGGGTCTATGGGGGTCTATAGGGGTCTATGGGGGGAGATAGTGGAACTATGGGGGGAGATAGGGGGTCTATGGGGGTCTATGGGGTGTCTATGGAGGGAGATACAGGGTCTATGGGGGTCTATGGGGTCAGATAGGGGGTCTATGGGGAGAGATAGGGGGTCTATGAGGGTCTATGGGGTCAGATAGGGGGTCTATGGGGTCAGATAGGGGGTCTATGGGGTCATATAGGGGGTCTATGGGGGTCTATAGGGGTCTATGGGGGGAGATAGTGGGTCTATGGGGGTCTATGGGGTCAGTTAGGGGGTCTATGGGGCTCTATGGGGGGTCTATGTGGGCCTATGGGGGGAGATAGGGGGTCTATGGGGTCAGATAGGGGGTCTATGGGGCCAGAAAGGGGGTCTATGGGGATCTATGGGGGGAGATACGGGGTCTAAGGGGGTCTATGGGGGTCTATGGGGGGCTATGTGGCCAGATAGGGGGTCTATGGGGTCATATAGGGGGTCTATGGGGGGATATAGGGGGTCTATGGGGGTCTATGGGGGGAGATAGAGGGTCTATGGGGCCAGAAAGGGGGTCTATGGGGGTCTATGGGGGTCTATGGGGTCAGATAGGGGGTCTATGGGGGTCTATGGGGATCTATGGGGGGTCTATGTGGGCCTATGGGGGGAGATAGGGGGTCTATGGGGAGAGATAGGGGGTCTATGGGGGTCTATGAGGGTCTATGGGGGGAGATACAGGGTCTATGGGGGTCTATGGGGGTCTATAGGGGTCTATGGGGGGAGATAGTGGAACTATGGGGGGAGATAGGGGGTCTATGGGGGTCTATGGGGTGTCTATGGAGGGAGATACAGGGTCTATGGGGTCAGATAGTGGGACTATGGGGGGAGATAGGGGGTCTATGGGGGTCTATGAGGGTCTATGGGGTGAGACAGTGGGTCTATGGGGGGAGATATAGGGTCTATAGGGGTCAATGGGGGTCAATATGGGTCTATGGGGGGAAATAGGGGGTCTATGGGGTCATATAGGGGGTCTATGGGGTCATATAGGGGGTCTATGGGGGTCTATAGGGGTCTATGGGGGGAGATAGTGGGTCTATGGGGGTCTATGGGGTCAGTTAGGGGGTCTATGGGGCTCTATGGGGGGTCTATGGGGACTATGGGGGGTTATGGGGGGGCTATGGGTGGTCTATGGGGGTCTATGGGGGGAGACAGCGGGTCTGTGGTGGGTCTATGGGGCTCTATGGGGCAGCTATGGGTCAGCTATGGGTCAGCTATGGGGCAGGTTATGGGGTCTATGGGTCTATGTGGCCCTGACCCTCCAGGCATGTCTCGATGACGCTCCAGCTGCTCCCAAAGGCTTTTTCCGCCTCCCTCAGTTCCTTTTGGGCTTCGGTCCCGCTCAGGTTTTCGGCCGCCATTAAATGGGTTCGACCAATGGTCGCCCACGCTCGCTGCTGCTCCGCCGCGTCGTCCAATGACTGAGCCAGCTCTAAGTGACGCCGCTGGTGCTAGGCAGATTAAAAGGGAGAGGGGTCCGAAATGGCGGCCCATATCAGCCAATGATTGAGCCAGATCTAAGTGATGCTGTTGTTGCTAGGTAGATTTAAAGGGAGGGGTCCGAAATGGCGGCCCATATCAGCCAATGATTGAGCCAGATCTAAGTGACGCTGTTGTTGCTAGGTAGATTTAAAGGGAGGGGTTCAAAATGGCGGCCCACATCAGCCAATGATTGAGCCAGATCTAAGTGACGCTGCTGTTGCTAGGTAGATTTAAAGGGAGGGGTCCAAAATGGCGGCCCATATCAGCCAATGATTGAGCCAGATCTAATTGGCGCTGCTGTTGCTAGGTCGATTTAAAGAGGGAGGGGTCCGAAATGGCGGGCCATGTCAGCCAATGATTGAGCCAGATCTAACTGGCGCTGCTGTTGCTAGGTAGATTTAAAGGGAGGGGTCCAAAATGGCGGCCCATATCAGCCAATGATTGAGCCAGATCTAAGTGACGCTGTTGTTGCTAGGTAGATTTAAAGGGAGGGGTTCAAAATGGCGGCCCACATCAGCCAATGATTGAGCCAGATCTAAGTGACGCTGCTGTTGCTAGGTAGATTTAAAGGGAGGGGTCCAAAATGGCGGCCCATATCAGCCAATGATTGAGCCAGATCTAATTGGCGCTGCTGTTGCTAGGTAGATTTAAAGGGAGGGGTCCAAAATGGCGGCCCATATCAGCCAATGATTGAGCCAGATCTAATTGGCGCTGCTGTTGCTAGGTCGATTTAAAGAGGGAGGGGTCCGAAATGGCGGGCCATGTCAGCCAATGATTGAGCCAGATCTAACTGGCGCTGCTGTTGCTAGGTAGATTTAAAGGGAGGGGTCCAAAATGGCGGCCCACATCAGCCAATGATCGAGCCAGATATAATTGGCGCTGCTGTTGCTAGGTCGATTTAAAGAGGGAGGGGTCCGAAATGGCGGCCTATGTCAGCCAATGACTGAGCCAGATCTAAGTGACACTACTGTTGCTAGGTAGATTTAAAGGGAGGGGGCCAAAATGGCGGCCTATGATATAGCACCCATTGACCTCCATTGATTTCCATTGCCCCCCATTGACCCCTATTGACCCCCATTGCCCCCCATTCCCCCCCTTTGACCCCCATTGACCCCCATTGACTTCCACTGCCCCCCATTGACTTCCATTGCCCCACACTGCCCCCCATTGACCCCCATTGCCCCCCATTGACTTCCATTGCCCCCCATTGCCCCCCATTGCCCCCCACTGACCCCCATTGACTTCCATTGCCCCCCCATTGCCTATAATTGAACTCCATTGCCCCCCATCGCCCCCCATTGACCCCTATTGACTCCCATTGACCCCCGTTGACCCCTATTGACTCCCATTCACCCCCATTGACCCCTATTGCCCCCCATTGACCCCCAATGACTTCCATTGACCCCCATTGCCTATAATTGAACTCTATTGACCCCCATTGACCCCCATTGCCCCCCATTGCCTATAATTGAACTCCATTGCCACCCATTGATCTCCATTGCCCCCCATTGCCTATAATTGACCCCCATTGACCCCCATTGCCTATAATTGACCCCCATTGACCCCCACTGACCCCCATTGCCTATAATTGAACTCCATCGCCCCCCATTGACCCCCATTGACCCCCACTGACTTCCATTGCCCCCCATTGCCTATAATTGAACTCCATTGCCCCCCATTGAACTGCATCGCCCCCCATCGCCCCCCATTGCCCCCCATTGACCCCTATTGACTCCCATTGACCCCCATTGACCTCCATCTCCCCCCATTGACCCCCATTGCCTATAATTAAACTCCATTGCCCCCCCATTGGCCCCTATTGCCCCCCATTGCCTATAATTGAACTCCATTGACCCCCAATGCCCCCCATTGCCTATAATTGAACTCCATTGCCCCCCATTGACCCCCATTGCTCCTCATTGCCCCCCATTGACCCCCATTGCCCCCCATTGCCCCCTATTGACCCCCATTGCCCCCCATTGCCCCGCATTGACCCCCATTGCCCCCCATTGCCCCGCATTGACCCCTATTGCCCCCCATTGCCCCCCATTGATTTCCATTGCCCCCCATTGCCTATAATTGACCCCCATTGACCCCCATTGACCCCCATTGCCTATAATTGAACTCCATTGCCCCCCATTGCCCCCCATTGCCTATAATTGAACACCATTGACCCCCATTGACCCCTATTGACTCCCATTGACTCCCATTGACCCCTATTGACTCCCATTCACCCCCATTGACCCCTATTGCCCCCCATTGCCCCCCATTGCCCCTTATTGCCCCCTATTGACTCCCATTGCCCCCCATTGCCCCCCATATCCCCACCTCCAGTGCCGTTTGGTATCTGCCCATCTCTGCCATCCTCTCCCCGATCTTGCGATGCGCCACCGCGCAGCCGATGCCGTCGCCGGCCTCCTGCAGCAACCGCAGCTCCTCCAGGTGCTCGCACAGCGCCTCCTCATAGCGACCTATGGGGGCAATGGGGGCACATGGGGGGAGATGGGGGGAGATGGGGGGAGGTGGGAAACAATGGAGGTCAATGGAAGTCAATGGAGGGTCAATGGAAGACAATAGGGGGCAATGGGGGGAGATGGGGGAGATAGGGATCAATGGGGGTCAATGGGTGGAGATGGAAGTCATTGGAAGTCAATGGGAGTCAATGGAAGTCAATGTGGGTTAATGAAGGTCAATGGGTCAATGGGGGTCAATGGGTGTCAATGGGGGTCAATGGGGCTTTATGGGGGTCAATAGGGGTCAATGGGGGTCAATGAGGGTCAAAGTGGGTCAATGAGGGTCAAAGTGGGTCAATGGGGGTCAATGGGGGTCAATGTGGTCAATGAGTGTCAAGGGGGGTCAATAGGGGTCAATGGGGGTAAATAGGGGTCAGTAGGGGTCAATGAGGGTCAATAGGGGTCAGTGAAGATCAAGGGGGGGGTCAATGAGGGTCAATGGGGGACAATGGGGGTCAACTGGGGTCAATGAGGGAAAATGGGGGTCAATGAGGGACAAAGTGGGTCAATGGGGGTCAATGTGAATCAATGAGGGTCAATAGGGGTCAATAGGGGTCAATGGGGGTCAATCGGGGTCAATGAGGGTCAAGGGGGGTCAATAGGGGTCAATAGGGGCCAATGGAAGTCAATGGGAGTCAATGGAAGTCAATGGAGGTCAATGGGGGTCAATGGGAGTCAGTGGGAGGCAATGGGGGGCAATGGGGGGCAATGGAATTCAATGGGGGGAGATGGTGATCAATGAAGGTCAATGGAAGTCAATGGGGGTCAATGGAAATCAATGGGGGTCAATGGAAGTCAATGGG
This sequence comes from Excalfactoria chinensis, assembly GCF_039878825.1. Taxonomy (NCBI): domain Eukaryota; kingdom Metazoa; phylum Chordata; class Aves; order Galliformes; family Phasianidae; genus Excalfactoria; species Excalfactoria chinensis. The sequence goes on from NC_092826.1 coordinate 614,157, forward strand.
GGGAGATGGGGGTCAATGGAAGTCAATGGGGGGAGATGGGGGTCAATGGAAGTCAGTGGGAGGCAATAAGGGGCAATGGGGGTCAATGGAAGTCAATGGGGGGCAATGGGGGGCAATGGAATTCAATGGGGGGCAATGGAAGTCAATGGGGGTCAATGGAAGTCAATGGTGGTCAATGGAAGCCAGTGGGGGGCAATAGGGGTCAATGGGGGGCAATGGAAGTCAATGGAGTTCAATTATGGGCAATGGGAGTCAATGGGGGTCAATGGAAATCAATGGGGGGAGATGGGGATGAATGGAAGTCAATGGGAGGCAATGGGGGGGCAATGGAAGTCAATGGAAGTCAATGGGGGTCAATGGAAGTCAGTGGAGGTCAATGGAAGTCAGTGGGGGGCAATGGGGGTCAATGGAAGTCAATGGAGATCAATGGGGGGAAATGGGGGGAGATAGGGGTCAATGGAAGTCAGTGGGGGGCAATGGGGGTCAACGGAAGTCAATGGGGGTCAATGGAATTCAATGGAAGTCAATGGGGGTCAATGGAAGACAATGGGGGTCAATGGAAGTCAATGGGGGTCAATGGGGGTCAATTACAGGCAATGGGGGGGGACAAGAGTCAAAGGAAGTCAATGGGGGTCAAGGGGGGTCAATGAAAGTCAATGTGGGTCAATGGAAGCGAATGGGGGGCAACGGGGGTCAGTGGGGGGCAATGGGATTCAATGGGGGAAGATGCAGATCAATGGGGGTCAATGGGGGTCAATGGAAATCAATGGAAGTCAATGGAAGTCAATGGGGGTCAATGGAAGTCAATGGAGGTCAATGGAGGTCAATGGAAGTAAATGGAAGTCAATGGAAGTCAATGGGGGTCAAAGGAAGTCAATGGGGGTCAATGGGGGTCAATGAAAGTCAATGTGGGTCAATGGAAGCCAATGGGGGGCAACGGGGGTCAGTGGGGGGCAATGGGATTCAATGGGGGGAGATGCAGATCAATGGGGGTTAATGGGGGTCAATGAAAGTCAATGGAAGTCAATGGAAATCAATGGAAGTCAATGGAGGTCAATGGAAGTCAATGGAAGTCAATGGAGGTCAATGGAAGTCAATGGAAGTCAATGGAAGTCAATGGAGGTCAATGGAAGTCAATGGGGGCAATGGAAGTCAATGGAAGTCAATGGAGATCAATGGGGGGAAATGGGGGGAGATAGGGGTCAATGGAAGTCAGTGAGGGGCAATGGGGGTCAGTGGAAGTCAATGGGGGTCAATGGAAGTCAATGGGGGTCAATGGAATTCAATGGAAGTCAATGTGGGTCAATGGAGGTCAATGGAAGTCAATGGGGGTCAATGGAAGTCAATGGGGGTCAATGGGGGTCAATTACAGGCAATGGGAAGGGACAAGAGTCAAAGGAAGTCAATGGGGGTCAATGGGGGTCAATGAAAGTCAATGTGGGTCAATGGAAGCCAATGGGGGGCAACGGGGGTCAGTGGGGGGCAATGGGATTCAATGGGGGGAGATGCAGATCAATGGGGGTTAATGGGGGTCAATGGAAGTCAATGGAAGTCAATGGAAGTCAATGGAAGTCAATGGAAATCAATGGAAGTCAATGGAAGTCAATGGAAGTCAATGGAATTCAATGGAAGTCAATGGAAGTCAATAGAGGTCAATGGAAGTCAATGGAAGTCAATGGAATTCAATGGAGGTCAATGGAAGTCAATGGAAGTCAATGGAGGTCAATGGAAGTCAATGGAAGTCAATGGAGGTCAATGGAAGTCAATGGAGGTCAATGGAAGTCAATGGAAGTCAATGGAGGTCAATGGAAGTCAATGGAAGTCAATGGAAGTCAATGGAAGTCAATGGAGGTCAATGGAAGTCAATGGAAGTCAATGGAATTCAATGGAAGTCAATGGAAGTCAATGGAAGTCAATGGAATTCAATGGAAGTCAATGGAAGTCAATGGAAGTCAATGGAAGTCAATGGAATTCAATGGAAGTCAATGGAATTCAATGGAAGTCAATGGAATTCAATGGAAGTCAATGGAAGTCAATGGAAGTCAATGGAGGTCAATGGAAGTCAATGGAAGTCAAAGGAATTCAATGGAAGTCAATGGAAGTCAATGGAAGTCAATGGAAATCAATGGAAATCAATGGAAGTCAATGGAAGTCAATGGAAGTCAATGGAAATCAATGGAAATCAATGAAAGTCAATGGAAGTCAATGGAAGTCAATGGAGGTCAATGGAAGTCAATGGAAGTCAATGGAGGTCAATGGAAGTCAATGGAAGTCAATGGAAGTCAATGGAAGTCAATGGAGGTCAATGGAGGTCAATGGAGGTCAATGGAAGTAAATGGGGGGCAATGGGGGTCAACGGAAGTCAATGGGGGTCAATGGGGGTCAATGGAAGTCAATGGGGGTCAATGGGGGGAAATGGGGGGAGATAGGGGTCAATTGAAGTCAGTGGGGGTCAATGAGGGTCAAAGTGGGCCAATGGGGGTCAATAGGGTCAATGGGGGTCAGTGGAAGTCAATGGGTGTCAATGAGGGTCAATGGGGGTCAATGGAAGTCAATGGGGGTCAATAGGGGTCAATAGGGGTCAATAGGGGTCAATGGGGGTCAATAGGGGTCAATAGGGGTCAATGGGGGTCAATAGGGGTCAATGGGGGTCAGTGGGGCTCAATGGAGGTCAATGGGTGTCAATGGGGGTCAATGGGGGACAAAGTGGGTCAATGGGGGTCAATAGAATTTCAATGAGGGTCAATGGGGGTCAATGAGGGGAAATAGGGGTCAATGGGGGTCAATGGAAGTCAATGGGTGTCAAGGGGGGTCAATGAGGGTCAATGGGGGTCAATGGGGGTCAAAGTGGGTCAATGGGGGTCAATAGGGTTTCAATGAGGGTCAATGGAGGTCAATGAGGGGAAATAGGGGTCAATGGGGGTCAATGGGGTCAATGGGGTCAATGGAAGTCAATGGGTGTCAATGGGGGTCAATTAGGGTCCATGTGGGTCAATGGGGGTCAATTAGGGTCAATAGGGTTCAATTGGAGTCAATGAGGGTCAATGGGGGTCAATGGGGTTTAATGGGGTCAATGGGTGTCAATGGGGGTCAATGTGGGTCAATGTGGGTCAATGTGGGTCAATGGGGTTCAATGGGGTCAATGGGGGTCAATAGGGTCAATGGGGGTCAGTGGAAGTCAATGGGTGTCAATGGGGGTCAATAGCGGTCAATGGGGTCAATGGGCTCAAAGTGGGTCAATGGTGGTCAAGGGGGGTCAATAGGGGTCAATGTCAGTCAATGTGGGTCAATGAGGGTCAATGGGGGTAAATGGGGGTCAATGAGGGACAAAGTGGGTCAATGGGGGTCAATGGGGGTCAATAGGGGTCAATGAGGCTCAATGTGGGTCAATGACGGTCAATGGGAGTCAATGGGGCTCAATGGGGGTCAATGGGGGTCAATAAAGGTCAATGGATGGCAATGGGGGTCAATAGGGGTCAATGGGGCTCAATGGGGGTCAATAGGGTCAATGAGGGTCAATAGGATCAATAGGGGTCAATGGGGGTCAATAGGGGTCAATGGGGGTCAATGGGTTCAATAGGGGTAAATGGGGGTCAATAGGGTCAATGGGGGTCAATGACAGTCAATGGGAGTCAATGGGGGTCAATGGGGCTCAATGGTGGTCAATGGGGGTCAATGGGGGTCAAAGTGAGTCAATGGGGGTCAATAAAGGTCAATGGAGGGCAATGGGGGTCAATAGGGTCAATGTGGGTCAATAGGGATCAATAGGGGTCAATAAAGGTCAATGGAGGGCAATGGATTTCAATGGGGGTCAATGGGGGTCAGTGGGGGTCAATGAGTTGCAACGGGGTTCACAAGGGGTCATTGAGGGTCATTAGGGGTCAATGAGGCTCAATGGGGGTCAATGACGGTCAATGGGAGTCAATGGGGGTCAATGGGGGTCAACAGGGTCAATGGGGGTCAATAGGGTCAATAGGGGTCAATGGGGATCAATGGGGTCAATAGGGTCAATAGGGATCAATGGGGGTCAATAGGGTCAATGGGGCTCAATGGAGGGCAATGGGGGTCAATGGGGGTCAATAAGGGTCAATGGGACTCAATGGGGCTCAATGGGGGTCAATAGGGGTCAATGGGGGTCAATGGGGATCAATGGGGGTCAATAAGGGTCAATGGGACTCAATGGGGCTCAATGGGGGTCAATAGGGGTCAATGGGGGTCAATGGGGATCAATGGGGGTCAATGGGGGTCAATAGGGGTCAATGGGGGTCAATGAGGCTCAATGTGGGTCAATGAGGGTCAATGAGGGTCAGTGGGGGGCCAATAGGGGTCAATGGGGATCAATGGGGGTCAATGGGGGTCAATAGGGTCAATGGGGGTCAATAGGGTTAATGGGGCTCAATGGGGGTCAATGGGGCTCAATAGGGTCAATTGGGGTCAAAGGGGGTCAATGGGGGTCAATAGGATCAATAGGGGTCAATAGGGGTCATGGGGTCAATAGGGTCAATAGGGGTCAATGGGGTCAATAGGGTTCAATGGGGGTCAATAGGGGTCAATGGGGGTCAATAGGGGTCAATGTGGGTCAATGCGGGTCAATGACGGTCAATGGGAGTCAAGGGAGGTCAATGGGGGTCAATGGGATTCAATGGGGTCAATGGGTGTCAATGGGGGTCAATGGGGGTCAATGTGGGTCAATAGGGGTCAATGGGGGTCAATAGGGGTCAATGTGGGTCAATGCGGGTCAATGACGGTCAATGGGAGTCAAGGGAGGTCAATGGGGGTCAATGGGATTCAATGGGGTCAATGGGTGTCAATGGGGGTCAATGGGGGTCAATGTGGGTCAATAGGGGTCAATGGGGGTCAATAGGGGTCAATGTGGGTCAGTGGGGGTCAATGAGGGTCAATGGGGGTCAATGAGGCTCAATGGGGGTAAATGACAGTCAATGGGTGTCAATGGGGAGTCAATGGGTGTCATATTGGGTCAGTGGGGGTCAATGGGGGTCAAAGTGGGTCAATAGGGGTCAATGAGGTTCAGTGGGGGTCAATGACGGTCAATGGGAGTCAATGGGGGTCAATGGGGGTCAACAGGGTCAATGGGGGTCAATAGGGGTCAATGGGGGTCAATAGGGGTCAATGAGGCTCAATGAGGTTCAATGACGGTCAATGGGAGTCAATGGGGGTCAATGGGGATCAATAGGGTCAATGAGGGTCAATAGGGTCAATGGGGGTCAACAGGGGTCAATGTGGGTCAATGGGGGTCAGTGGGGGTCAATGGGGGATAATGGGGGACAATAGGGGTCAATGGGGGTCAATAAAGATCAATGGGGGTCAATGGGGGTCAATAGGGTCAATGGGGAGCAATGGGGGTCAATGGAGATCAATGGGGGTCAATGGGGGTCAATAGGGTCAATGGGGGTCAATAGGGTTAATGGGGCTCAATGGGGGTCAATGGGGCTCAATAGGGTCAATTGGGGTCGAAGGGGGTCAATGGGGGTCAATAGGATCAATAGGGGTCAATAGGGGTCAATGGGGGTCAATGGTGGTCAATGAGGGTCAATGGGGGTCAATAAGGGTCAATAGGGTCAATGGGGGTCAATAGCGGTCAATCGGGGTCAATGGGGGTTAATAGGGTCAATGGTGGTCAATGAGGGTCAATGGGGGTCAATAAGGGTCAATAGGGTCAATGGGGGTCAATAGCGGTCAATCGGGGTCAATGGGGGTTAATAGGGTCAATGGGGGTCAATGGGGGTCAATGGGGCTCAATAGTGGTCAATGGGGGTCCATAGGGTCAATAGGGGTCAATGGGGGTCAATTGGGGTCAAAGGGGGTCAATAGGGTCAATGGGGCTCAATGGGGGTCAATGGGGTCAATAGGGTCAATGGGGTCAATGTGGGGTGGGTGATACCGAGGCTGGCCAGGATCTCCCCCAGCTGGTTGCAGATGGCGGCCACTTGTGGGGCCGGCAGGGGGCGCTGCTGAGCCTTCAGCTTGGCCTTCTGCAGCTCTGCAATGGGATCAATGGGGCTCTATGGGATCAATGGGGCTCTATGGGGTCAGTGGGGCTCAATGGGGCTCAATGGGGCTCTATGGGGCGCTGCTGAGCCTTCAGCTTGGCCTTCTGCAGCTCTGCAATGGGGTCAGTGGGGTCAGTGGGGCTCTATGGGGCTCAATGGGGCTCTATGGGGCTCAATGGGGCTCTATGGGGGCAATGGGATCAATGGGGGCAATGGGATCAATTGGGCTCTATGGGGTCAATGGGATCAATGGGATCAATGGGGCTCTATGGGATCAATAGGGGCTCAATGGGGCTCTATGGGATCAATAGGGGCTCAATGGGGCTCAATGGGGGCTCAATAGGGCTCTACGGGGGCAATACAATCAATGAGGCTCAATGGGGCTCAATGGGGCTCTATGGGGTCAATGGGGCTCAATGGGATCAATAGGGGTCTATGGGGCTCTATGGGATCAATAGGGGTCTATGGGGCTCTATGGGATCAATAGGGGTCTATGGGGCTCTATGGGATCAATAGGGGCTCTATGGGGCTCTATGGGGGCAATGGGATCAATGGGGCTCTATGGGGGCAATGGGAACAGTGGGGCTCAATGGGGCTTGATGGGGCTCAATGGGGATCAATGGGGGCTCAATGGGGCTCAGTGGGATCATTGGGGGCTCAATAGGGCTCTATGGGGACAATGGGATCGATGGGGCTCTATGGGGCTCAATGGGGCTCTATGGGGCTCTATGGGGCGCTGCTGAGCCTTCAGCTTGGCCTTCTGCAGCTCTGCAATGGGGCAGTGGGGCTCTATGGGGCTCTATGGGGCTCAATGGGGCTCAATGGGGCTCTATGGGGTCAATGGGGCTCAATGAGGCTCAGTGGGGGCAATGAGATTAATGGGCTCAATGGGGCTCAATGGGGCTCTATGGGGCTCTATGGGGCGCTGCTGAGCCTTCAGCTTGGCCTTCTGCAGCTCTGCAATGGGATCAATGGGGCTCTATGGGGCTCTATGGGGCTCTATGGGGTCAATGGGGCTCAATGGGGCTCTATGGGGCTCTATGGGGTCAGTGGGGCTCTATGGGGCTCTCTATGGGGCTCAATGGGGCTCTATGGGGGCAATAGGATCAATGGGGCTCTATGGGGCTCTCTATGGGGCTCTAAGGGGCTCAATGGGGCTCTATGGGGTTCTGTGGGGTCAATGGGGCTCTATGGGGCTCTATGGGGCTCTATGGGGCGCTGCTGAGCCTTCAGCTTGGCCTTCTGCAGCTCTGCAATGGGGGCAGTGGGGTCAGTGGGGCTCTATGGGGCTCTATGGGGTCAGTGGGGCTCTATGGGGCTCTATGGGGCTCTATGGGGCTCTATGGGGCTCTATGGGGGCAATAGGATCAATGGGGCTCTATGGGATCAATGGGGGCTCAATGGTGCTCTATGGGGCTCAGTGGGTCTCAATGGGTCTCAATGGGGCTCTATGGGGCTCTATGGGGGCAATAGGATCAATGGGGCTCTATGGGGGCAATGGGGCTCTATGGGGCTCAATGTGGCTCTATGGGGTCAATGGGGCTCTATGGGATCAATGGGGGCTCAATGGGGCTCTATGGGATCAATGGGGGCTCAATGGCGTCAATGGGATCAATGGGGGCTCAATAGGGCTCTATGGGGGCAATACAATCAATGAGGCTCTATGGGGTCAATGGGGCTCTATGGGATCAATAGGGGCTCAATGGGGCTCAATGGGATCAATAGGGGCTCTATGGGGCTCTATGGGGTCAATGGGGCTCTATGGGATCAATGGGGGCTCAATGGGGGCAATGGAGATCAATGGGGCTCAATGGGGCTCTATGGGGCTCTATGGGACTCAATGGGGCTCAATGGGGCTCTATGGGGCTCTATGGGTCAATGGGACCAATGGGGCTCTATGGGGCTCTATGGGGCTCTATGGGGCTCAATGGGGCTCTATGGGGCTCTATGGGGCTCTATGGGGTCAATGGGGGCAATGGGAACAGTGGGACTCAATGGGGCTCTATGTGGCTCTATGGGGGCAATGGGCTCAATGGGATCAATGGAGCTCAATGGGGCTCTATGGGGCTCTATGGGGGCAATGGGGCTCTATGGGGTTCTATGGGGTCAATGGGGTCAGAGGTGCTCTATGGGGCTCTATGGGATCAATGGGGCTCAATGGGGCTCTATGGGGGCAATGGGCTCATTGGGGCTCAATGGGGTCAGTGGGGCTCTATGGGGCTCTCTATGGGGCTCTATGGGGCTCAATGGGGTCAGTGGGGCTCTATGGGGCTCTATGGGGGCAATGGGATCAATGGGGTCAATGGAGATCAATGGGGCTCTATGGGGCTCAATGGGGGTAATGGGATCAATGGGGTCAATGGGGCTCTATGGGGATCTATGGGGGCAATGGGATCAATAGGGTTCTATGGGATCAATGGGGCTCAATGAGGCTCTATGGGGCTCTATGGGGCAATAGGATCAATGGGGCTCTATGGGGCTCTATGGGGCTCAATGGGATCAATAGGGTTCTATGGGATCAATGGGGTTCTATGGGTCTCTATGGGATCAATGGGGCTCAATGGGGGCAATGGGGACAATCCCTCCCAGTAGCTCCCAGTTACTCCCAGTCCTTCCCACTCCCTCCCAGTTGCCTCCCCTTCCCTCCCAGTTACTCCCAGTTGCCCCCCAGTTGCTCTCATTCCCTCCCAGTCCCTCCCAGTATCTCCCAGTTCATCCCATTCCCTCCCAGTTCATCCCAGTATCCCCCAGTATCTCCCAGTTCATCCCAGTTACCCCCAGTCCCTCCCATTCCCTCCAGTATATCCCATTCCCTCCCAGTATCTCCCAATTCATCCCAGTATCTCCCAGTATATCCCATTATATCCCAGTATCTCCCAGTCTATCCCAATATATCCCAGTATATCCCATTACATCCCAGTCCATCCCAGTATATCCCAATACATCCCAGTTCCCTCCCAGTATCCCCCAGTTCCGTCCCAGTTCCATCCCAGTCCCACCCAGTTGCTCCCAGTATCTCCCAGTCCTTCCCAGTATATCCCACTATCTCCCAGTATATCCCTGTCCATCCCATTATATCCCAGTAGAACCCAGTATATCCCAATATATCCCAGTTCATCCCATTCCATCCCAGTATCTCCCATTCCTTCCCAATCCCTCCCATTCCCTCCCAGTATCTCCCAGTTACTCCCAGTTCATCCCAGTCCTTCCCAGTTCATCCCAGTTCACTCCCAGTTCACTCCCAGTTCCCTCCCGGTATCTCCTAGTTCCCTCCCAGTTCACTCCCAGTCCATCCCAGTCTATCCCAGTTCATCCCAGTCCCTCCCAGTAGCTCCCATTATATCCCAGTCCATCCCATTATATCCCAGTATCTCCCATTATATCCCAGTTCATCCCATTCCCTCCTATTGCCTCCCAGTTGATCCCAGTATCTCCCAGTTCATCCCAGTCCCTCCCAGTTACCCCCAAGTCCCTCCCAGTTGATCCCAGTATATCCCAGTTACCTCCCAATCCATCCCAGTTACCTCCTATTTCCTCCCAGTCCCTCCCAGTACATCCCAGTTGCCCCTCAATCCCTCCCAGTCCATCCCAGTATCTCCCAGTAGCTCCCATTATATCCCAGTCCCTCCCAGTCTATCCCAGTATATCCCAGTATCTCCCAGTTACCTCCCATCCCCTCCCAGTCCATCCCAGTATCTCCCAGTATATCCCAGTTACTCCCAGTTCCTTCCCATTCCCTCCCAGTATATCCCAATATCTCCCAGTTCATCCCAGTATATCCCAGTATCCCTCCTATTGCCTCCCAGTATATCCCAGTTCATCCCATTCCATCCCATTCCCTCCCAGTCCATCCCAGTCTATCCCAGTCTCCCCCATTCCCTCCCAGTCCATCCAAGTTACTCCCAGTTACCACCCAGTCCATCCCAGTTTCCTCCCAGTCCATCCCAGTATCCCCCAGTTCCGTCCCAGTTACCCCCAGTCCATCCCAGTATCTCCCAGTATCCCCCAGTATATCCCAGTTCCCTCCCAGTATATCCCAGTACATCCCAGTATATCCCAGTCTATCCCAGTTCATCCCAGTTCCCCCCCAGTTCCCTCCCAGTTCCCTCCAGTATCTCCCAGTATATCCCAGTATCTCCCAGTTGCTCCCAGTTACCCCCATTCCCTCCCAGTTCATTCCATTCCCTCCCAGTCCGTCCCAGTATCTCCCAGTATAACCCATTACCCTCCCAGTTCCGTCCCAGTATAACCCAGTCCATCCCAGTCCCTCCCAGTATCTACCAGTATCTCCCAGTTCCCTCCCATTCCCTCCCAGTATATCCCAGTTGCCTCCCAATCCCTCCCAGTCCATCCCAGTATCCCCCAATATATCCCAGTATATCCCAGTTCCCTCCCAGTTCCCCCCCAGTATCTACCAGTATCCCCCAGTTCCCTCCCAGTCCATCCCAGTATCCCCCAGTATAACCCAGTTCCCTCCCAGTATATCCCAGTTCATCCCAGTCTCCCCCAGTTCCTCCCATTCCCTACCAGTATCTCCCAATATCTCCCAGTATATCCCAGTTGCTCCCAGTCCATCCCAGTTGCTCCCAGTTACCCCCAATCCCTCCCAGTATCCCCCAGTCCCTCCCAGTCCATCCCAGTATATCCCACTATATCCCAGTATCCCCCAGTTCCCTCTCAGTTACTCCCAGTATCTCCCAGTATAACCCAGTATCCCCCAGTCCCTCCCAGTATAATCCAGTTCCCTCCCAGTATATCCCAGTCCATCCCAGTATCTCCCAGTTCATCCCAGTTACCTCCCATTTCCTCCCAGTATCCCCCAGTCCTTCCCAGTCCATCCCAGTATCCCCCAGTATATCCCAGTATATCCCAGTATATCCCATTCCCTCCCAGTATAATCCAGTTCCCTCCCATTCCCTCCCAGTATATCCCAGTATCCCTCCTATTGCCTCCCAGTATATCCCAGTCCATCCCATTCCCTCCCAGTATCTCCCAATATATCCCAGTTACCTCCCAGTTCATCCCAGTAACCCCAGTTCCTTCCCAGTCCATCCCAGTTCATTCCAGTATATCCCAGTTCACTCCCATTCCCTCCCAGTATATCCCAGTATCCCTCCTATTCCCTCCCAGTATCTCCCAGTCCATCCCATTACCCTCCCAGTTACCCCCCAATCCCTCCCAGTCCATCCCAGTATCCCCCAGTTCCTTCCCAGTCCATCCCAGTCCCTCCCAGTATAACCCAGTATCCCCCCAGTCCCTCCCAGTTCCTCCCATTCCCCCCCAGTTCCCCCCCCCCCGTTTCCAAGATGGCGCCGCTCACGCCGCAGTTCCCGCTCCGCGCTCATCCCGTTTCTCCTCCGTTCTCTCCCGCCGCTCTCCGCGGTCCCGCCCCTCCTTCCACCTTTCAACCAATCGCAGCCCGGATCCGCCGGAAATGCTTCTCTCAGCCAATCGCAGCTCGGAAACGGACCGATGAGCTTCACTCATTGGGCGGAGCCGCTCGCGGATCGTTTCCGCTTCCGGGTGTTCTCGCGCGCTTCTCGGAGTGCTTCCGGTGCAAGACGAGTTTACTTCCGCTGTGCTCCCAATATGGCCCAGTATGGACCAGTATAGACCAGTATGGACCAGTATAGACCAGTATGGACCAGTATGGACCAGTATAGACCAGTATGGACCAGTATAGACCAGTATGGCCCAGTATTGCTCGGTATGACCCAGTATGGCCCAGTATAACCCAGTATGGACCAGTATCCTCCCAGTATGACCCAGTATGGACCAGTATGGACCAGTATGACCCAGTATAGCCCAGTATAACCCAGTATGACCCAGTATAGCCCAGTATGACCCAGTTTGGACCAGTATGAACCAGTATGGACCAGTATGTACCAGTCTCCTCCCAGTATGGCCCAGTATAGAGCAGTATGGACCAGTATAAACCAGTATAACCCAGTATGGACCACTATGGACCAGTATGGACCCAGTATAACCTGGTATGGACCAGTATGGCCCAGTATAACCCAGTATGGACCAGTATGGACCAGTATGGCCCAGTATAACCTGGTATGGACCAGTCTCCTCCCAGTATGGACCAGTATAACCCAGTATGGACCAGTATGGCCCTGTCCCCTCCCAGTATGGACCAGTATGGACCAGTATAACCCAGTATAACCCAGTATGGACCAGTATGACCCAGTATGGACAAGTATGGACCAGTATGGACCAGTCTCCTCCCAGTATGGACCAGTATGGACCAGTATGGCCCAGTATGGCCCAGTATGGCCCAGTATAACCTAGTATGGCCCAGTATGGCTCAGTATAGCCCATTATAACCCAGTATGGACCAGTATAAGCCAGTATAACCCAGTATAACCCATTATGGACCAATATGGACCAGTCTCCTCCCAGTATGAACCAGTATGGACCAGTATGGACCAGTATGACGCAGTATGGACCAGTATGGACCAGTATGGACCAGTATAAACCAGTATGGACCAGTATTGCCCGGTATGACCCAGTATGGACCAGTATAGACCAGTATAAACCAGTATAACCCAGTATGGGCCAGAATGGCCCAGTATGGCCCAGTATGGTCCTGTATGGCCCTGTAACTGGTAGTGAACTGGGATGAACTGGGATGAACTGGGATTGAACTGGGAGGGAACTGGGATGAACTGGGAGGGACTGGGAAGAACTGGTAGTGAACTGGGATGAACTGGGAGGGTACTGAGAGGGAACTGGGATGAACTGGGATGAACTGGGAGGGACTGGGATGGACTGGTAGTGAACTGGGATGAACTGGGATGAACTGGGAGGATACTGGGAGTGAACTGGTATATACTGGGATGAACTGGGAGGGAACTGGGATGAACTGGGATGAACTGGGAGGAAACTGGGATGAACTGGGATATACTGGGAGGGAACTGGGAGGAAACTGGGATAAACTGGGAGTGAACTGGGATGAACTGGTATATACTGGGATATACTGGGTTATACTGGGATTGAACTGGGAGGGAACTGGGATGAACTGGGAATGAACTGGGAGGGAACTGGGATGTACTGGTATATACTGGGTTATACTGGGATGAACTGGGAGGGAACTGGGGTTACTGGGAGGGACTGGGACGAACTGGGCTGAACTGGGATGAACTGGGAGGTAACTGGGATAAACTGGGATGAACTGGGATGGACTGGGAGTGAACTGGGATTGAACTGGGATTGAACTGGGATGAACTGGGATGAACTGGGATGAACTGGGAGGGACTGGGAGGGAACTGGAATATACTGGGTTATACTGGGATTGAACTGGGATAAACTGGGATGAACTGGGATTGAACTGGTCTGAACTGGGATGGACTGGGATTGGACTGGGATAAACTGGGATGAACTGAGAGAGACTGGAATGAACTGGGATATACTGGGCCAAACTGGGCTGAACTGGGACGAACTGGGAGAGACTGGGAAGAACTGGGAGTGAACTGGGATGAACTGGGAGTGAACTGGTATATACTGGGATGAACTGGGCTGAATGGGAGAGACTGGAATGAACTGGGATGGAACTGGGATTGAACTGGGATTGAACTGGGCTATACTGGTCTATACTGGTCTATACTGGTCTATACTGGTCTGAACTGGTTTGAACTGTGGTGCCAAGTTCCCCTTTGTTTTATTCGACTGTAAAACAGCGACGGGAGAAACAAACAGGGACACTAAGTCCTCCAGCAACTCTATGGTCAACATCCAGGTCCTCCAAGGCATCTCTATGGTCCTCCCAGCACTCTATGGTCACCATCGAGGTCCTCCAAGGCATCACCGGGGTCCTCCAAGGAGACACTCTGGTCCTCCAAGGTGCCATTGGGGTCCTCCAAGCACTCTATGATCACCATCAAGGTCCTCCAAGGCATCTCTATGGTCCTCCAACAACTCTATGGTCACCATTGAAGTCCTCCAGCCACTCTATGATCACAGCTGAGGTCCTCCAAGGCATCTCTATGGTCCTCCCAGCACTCTATGGTCACCATCTTGGTCCTCCAAGGCGACACTCTGGTCCTCCAAGGCGCCATCGGGGTCCTCCAACAACTCTATGGTCACCATCGAGGTCCTCCAAGGTGACACTCTGGTCCTCCAACAACTCTATGGTCACCATTGAAGTCCTCCAGCCACTCTATGATCACAACTGAGGTCCTCCAAGGGGACACTCTGGTCCTCCAAGGCGCCATTGGGGTCCTCCAACAACTCTATGATCACCATCAAGGTCCTCCAAGGCATCTCTATGGTCCTCCCAGCACTCTATGGTCACCATCTTGGTCCTCCAAGGTGTCACTCTGGTCCTCCAACAACTCTATGATCCCCATTGAGGTCCTCCAAGGCGACACTCTGGTCCTCCAAGGCGCCATTGGGGTCCTCCAACAACTCTATGGTCACCATCGAGGTCCTCCAAGGCATCACCGGGGTCCTCCAAGGTGACACTCTGGTCCTCCAACAACTCTATGGTCAACATCCAGGTCCTCCAAGGCATCTCTATGGTCCTCCCAGCAACTCTATGGTCACCATCAAGGTCCTCCAAGGGGTCACTCTGGTCCTCCAAGGCGCCATTGGGGTCCTCCAAGCACTCTATGATCACCATCAAGGTCCTCCAAGGCATCTCTATGGTCCTCCAGCAACTCTATGGTCACCATCTTGGTCCTCCAAGGTGACACTCTGGTCCTCCAACAACTCTATGATCCCCATTGAGGTCCTCCAAGGCGCCACTCTGGTCCTCCAAGGCACCATCGGGGTCCTCCAACAACTCTATGGTCAACATCCAGGTCCTCCAAGGCATCTCTATGGTCCTCCCAGCAACTCTATGGTCACCATCTTGGTCCTCCAAGGTGACACTCTGGTCCTCCAGCAACTCTATGATCACCATCGAGGTCCTCCAAGGCATCTCTATGGTCCTCCAGCCACTCTATGACCACCATTGAAGTCCAGCCAATCAGGTTGTGGGGTTGGGTTGGGGTCCCCAAGCAGCCAATCAGGGGCCACATATGGCTTGGGGGTGGATAATAGGGACCAATGGGGTGCGAGATAGCACAACTATCCAATCAGGTGGCCGCATAAGGATAGGGGATGGGCAATAGGGGACCAATGGGGTGGGAGATGGGAACTTAAAGGACCAATAGGGTGCGAGATGGGAACACAGGGACCAATGGGGTGGGAGATGGGGGTCGGGATCCCCAAGCAGCCAATCAAGTGGCCACGTGTGTCTCTGAGATGGGAAATAGGGACCAATGGGGGTCAGCTGATCATGTAGGGGACCAATAGGAGAGCTGGAGAGATGGGAGGAGCCAATAGGAGCTGAGCTGATCACGTAGGGGACCAATAGGAGCTGTGGGGCCCAATAGGAGCCAATAGGGGCCCAATAGAAGGCAATAGGGGCCCAATAGGAGCCATAGGGACGGGAGGAGCCAATAGGAGCTGAGTCAATCACATAGGGGCCCAATAGGAGCTGTGGGGCCCAGTAGGAGCCAATAGGGATGGGAGGAGCCAATAGGAGCTGAGTCGATCACGTAGGGGCCCAATAGGAGCTGTGGGGTTCAATAGGAGCCAATAGGGGCATAATAGGAGCCATAGGGATGGGAGGAGCCAATGGGAGCTGAGTTGATCACGTTGGGGCCCAATAGAAGCCACAGGGATGGGAGGAGCCAATGGGAGACAAGTCGATCACGTAGGGGCCCAATAGGAGCTAGTAGGGCCCAACAGAAGCCAATAGGGACCCAATAGGAGCCATAGGGATGGGAGGAGCCAATGGGAGCTGAGTCGATCACGTAGGGGCCCAATAGGAGCCAGCAGGGGCCCAATAGAGGCTATAGAGGATGGGAGGAGCCAATAGGAGCTGAGTCGATCACGTAGGGGCCCAATAGGAGCTGTGGGGTTCAATAGGAGCCAATAGGGGCATAATAGGAGCCATAGGGATGGGAGGAGCCAATGGGAGCCGAGTCGATCATGTAGGGGACCAATAGGAGCCGTGGGGCCCAATAGGAGCCAATAGGGACCCAATGGAGGCTAGAGGGGATGGGAGGACCCCAATAGGAGCCAAGTCGATCACATAGGGGTCCTATAGGAGCCAGTAGGTCCCCAGTAGAGGCCAATAGGACCCCAATGGAGGCTGTAGGACCCCAATGAAGGCTATAGGGGATGGGAGGACCCCAATAGGAGCCGAGTCGATCATGTAGGGGCCCAACAGGAGCCAATAGAGACCCAATAGAAGCCAGTAGGGACCCAATGGAGGCCGAGTTGATGATGTAGGGGCTCAATGGAGGCTATAGGGGATGGGAGGACCCAATGGGAGCCGAGTTGATCATGTAGGGGTCCTATAGGAGCTGTGGGGCTCAATAGAAGCCAGTAGGGACGCAATGGAGGTTATAGGGGATGGGAGGACCCAATAGGAGCCAGTAGAGACCCAATAGAAGCCAGTAGGGATCCAATAGAGGCTGAGTTGATGACACAGGGGCCCAATGGAGGTTATAGGGGATGGGAGGACCCAATGGGAGCCGAGTTGATCACATAGGGATCTAATAGAAGCCATGGAGCCCAATAGAAGCCAATAGGGATCCAATGGAGGCCGAGTTGATGACGTAGGGACCCAATAGAGGCTATAGGAGATGGGAGGACCCAATAGGAACCATGCTGATCATGTAGGGGCCCAATAGGAGCCATGGGGCCCAATAGAAGCCAGTAGGGACCCAATAGAGGCTATAGGGGATGGGAGGACCCCAATAGGAGCCAATAGGACCCCAATAGAGGCTATAGGGGATGGGAGGACCCAATGGGAGCCAGTAGGGGCCCAATGGAGGCTATAGGGATGGGAGGACCCAATAGAAGCTGAGTCGATCACATAGGGGCCCAATAGGAGCCAATAGGACCCCAATAGAAGCCAGTAGGGACCCAATAGAGACCAAGTTGATCACATAGGAGCCAAACCGATCATGTATCGGCCCAACAGAGGCCAATAGGGGCCCAATGGAGGCTATAGGGGATGGGAGGACCCAATGGGAGCCGAGTCGATCACATAGGGGCCCAATAGAAGCCATGGAGCCCAATAGATGCCAGTAGGAACCCAATAGAGACCAAGTTGATGACGTAGGGGCCCAATAGGAGCCGTGGGGCCCAATAGGAGCCAGTAGGGACCCAATAGAGGCTATAGGGGATGGGAGGACCCCAATAGGAGCCGAGTCGATCATGTAGGGGTCCTATAGGAGCCAGTAGGTCCCCAGTAGAGGCCAATAGGACCCCAATGGAGGCTATAGGGGATGGGAGGACCCCAATAGGAGCCGAGTCAATCACATAGGGGCCCAATAGGAGCCATGGAGCCCAACAGAAGCCAGTAGGGACCCAACAGAGGCCGTGTTGACGATGTAGGGACCCAATAGAGGCTATAGGGCATGGGAGGACCCCAATAGGAGCCGAGTCAATCACATAGGGGCCCAATAGAAGCCAACAGGACCCCAATGGAGGCTGTAGGACCCCAATGGAGGCTATAGGGCCATGAGTCTCGGTCACTTCTGCCTCTGGAAGAGGAAGAGCCTCAGGTTGATGTTTTTGGCCGCCAGCAGTTTGTTGCATTCGACCGAGTCGACGATGGGCAGCGGGACGTAATCGGTCTCGTTGGTCACATAGAGACCCAATAGGGGCTATAGGGGATGGGAGGACCCAATGGGAGCCAATAGGACCCCAATGGAGGCTATAGGGGATGGGAGGACCCCAATAGAGGCTATAGGGGATGGGAGGACCCAATAGGAGCCGAGTCGATCACGTAGGGGCCCAACAAAAGCCAGTAGAGACCCAATACAAGCCAGTATGGATCCAATAGAGGCCAAGTTGATGATGTAGGGGCCCAATAGGAGTCGTGGGGCCCAACAGAAGCCAGTAGGGACCCAATAGAGGCTATAGGGGATGGGAGGACCCCAATAGGAGCCGAGTCAATCACGTAGGGGTCCTATAGGAGCCAGTAGGACCCAATAGGAGCCAACAGGACCCCAATGGAGGCTGTAGGACCCCAATGGAGGCTATAGGGCCATGAGTCTCAGTCACTTCTGCCTCTGGAAGAGGAAGAGCCTCAGGTTGATGTTTTTGGCCGCCAGCAGTTTGTTGCATTCGACCGAGTCGACGATGGGCAGCGGGACGTAATCGGTCTCGTTGGTGTCATAGGGACCCAATGGGGGCTATAGGGGATGGGAGGACCCAATGGGAGCCAGTAGAGGCCCAATAGAGGCTATAGGGACCCAATAGAGGCTGAGTTGATGACGTAGGGACCCAATAGAGACTCTAGGGGATGGGAGGACCCAATAGAAGCCAGTAGGACCCCAACAGAAGCCAGTAGGAACCCAATAGAGGCCGTGTTGATGATGTAGGAACCCAACAGAAGCTCATAGGGGCCCAATGGAGGCTATAGGGGATGGGAGGACCCCAATAGGAGCCGAGTCAATCACATAGGGGCCCAATAGGAGCCATGGAGCCCAACAGAAGCCAGTAGGGACCCAACAGAGGCCGTGTTGACGATGTAGGGACCCAATAGAGGCTATAGGGGATGGGAGGACCCCAATAGGAGCCGAGTCAATCACGTAGGGGTCCTATAGGAGCCAGTAGGAGCCAATAGGACCCCAATAGAGGCTCTTAGGATCGAAGTCTCAGTCACTTCTGCCTCTGGAAGAGGAAGAGCCTCAGGTTGATGTTTTTGGCCGCCAGCAGTTTGTTGCATTCGACCGAGTCGACGATGGGCAGCGGGACGTAATCGGTCTCGTTGGTGTCATTGGTGAAGACGAAGTGGTAGATGACGGGTTTGATCTGCACGGCGTCGTAGGGCCCTTCCAAGAGCAGGAAGGAGCACTCCAACGGGGAGCTGACTTTGCTCTTGAGGATCAGCTGGAAGGACAAGGTCCGTTTGCAGGACAGGTTGGGGTTCCGCTCCGAGTCGTTGACGCGGGCTTTTAAGACCCACGTCTGGTTCAGGACCGTCAGACGTTGAGTCTCGTAATACAGACGCGTGATGAAGTCGTCCGTGCGGTACGGCCGGAACTGGACCTCTGGAATGGGGAATAATGGGGGTCAATAAGGCTCAATGGGGCTCAATGGGGTTCAATGGGGCACAATGGGGCTCAATAGGGTCTATGGGGTCTCAATGGGGGCTATGGGGACTCAATGGAGCTCAATGGGGGCTCAATGGGCCTCAATGGGGCTTAATGGGGCTCAATGGGGCTCAATGGGGGCTATGGGGCTCAATGGGGCTCAATGGGAGCCAATGGGGCACAATGGGGCTCGCTGGGACTTAATGGGGCTCAATGGGGCTCAATGTGGGCCATGGGGGCTCAATGGGGCTCAATGGGGGTCAATATAGGCAATGGGACTCAATGAAGCTCAATGGTTCTCAATGGGGGCTCAATGTGGGCTATGGGGCTCAATGGGGGCTATGGGGCTCAATGGGGCTCACTGGGACTTAATGGGGCTCAATGAGGTCTCAATGGGGCTCAATGGTGGGAGTGGGGCTCAATGGGGCTCAATGGGGGTCAATATAGGCAATGGGACTCAATGGGGCTCAATGGGTCTCAATGGGGGCTCAATGTGGGCTATGGGGCTCAATGGGGCTCAATGGGGGCTATGGGGCTCAATGGGGCTCAGTGGGGCTCACTGGGGCTTAATGCGGTCAATGGGACTCAATGGGGGTCTATGGGGTCTATGGGACTCAATGGGGGCTCAATGGGGGTCAATGGGGCTCAATAGGGTCTATGGGACTCAATGGGGGCTCAATGGGGGTCAATGGGGCTCAATAGGGCCTATGGGGTCTATGGGACTCAATGGGGGCTCAATGGGGGTCAATGGGGCTCAATAGGGTCTATGGGGTCTCAATGGAGCTCAATGGGGTCCATTCAGACCCAATGTGGGGAGTGGGGGCTCAATGGGGCTTAGAGGGGCTCAATGGGGGCTATGGGGGCTCAGTGGGGCTCAATGGGTGATGAAGTCGTCCGTGCGGTACGGCCGGAACTGGACCTCTAAAAGAGGGGAATAATGGGGGTCAATGGGGCTCAATGGGGGCTATGGGGCTCAATGGGGGCTATGGGGACCTCTAGGATGGATGGGGGCAGATATGGGGTGACAGGGGAGATATGGGGTGAGAGGGGGCCCTATGGGGCTCAATGGGGGGGCTAGGGGGAGAATGGGGCTCAATGGGCTCAATGGGGCTCAATGGGGTCTCAATGGGGTCTCAATGGGGGCAAATGAGGGGGTTAGGGGGTAATTGGGACTCAATAGGGGTCAATGGGGGCTATGGGTGCTCAGTAGGTTCTATGGGGTCTCAATGGGGCTCAATGGGGTCTCAATAGGGTCTATGGGGTCTCAATGGGGCTCAATGGGGTCTATGGGATCTCAATGGGGCTCAATGAGGTCTATGGGGTCTATGGGGTCTCAGTAGGGTCTATGGGGCTCAATGGGTCTCAATGGGGTCTATGGGGTCTCAGTAGGGTCTATGGGGTCTCAATGGGGCTCAATGGGGGCTATGGGGTCAGTAGGGGCTCAATGGGGACTATGGGGCACAATGGGGGTCAATGGGGCTCAATGGGAGCCAATGGGGCTCAATGGGGCTCAATGGGGCTCAATTGGGCTCACTGAGGTCAATAGGGCTCAACTAGGGAAGCGGGGGATCAATAGGGGGAGTGGGGGCTCAATGGGGGTCAATGGGACTGAAGTGGACCTCTAGGATAGATAGGGGGAGATATGGGGTAAGAAGGGGGCTATGGGGCTCAATGGGGCTCAATGGCGTCAGTAGGAGCTCAATGGGGACTATGGGGCTCAATGGGGGCTATGGGGACTCAATGGGGTCTATGGAGTCTCAATAGGGTCTATGGGGTCTCAATGGGGCTCAATGGGGTCTCAATGGGGCTCAATGGGGCTCAATGGGGGCAATGAGTGACGAAGTCGTCCGTGCGGTACGGCCGGAACTGGACCTCTAAAAGAGGGGAATCATGGGGGTCAATGGGGGCTATGGGGCTCAATGGGGGTCAATGGGGGCAGTGGGGACTCAATGGGGCTCAATGGGGCTCAGTGGAGGCTATGGGTCTCAATGGGGCTCAATGCAGGCTATGGGGCTCAATGAGGAGGCTAGGGGGTCAATGGTGGCTCTATGGGGGCAATGGGGGCTCAGTGGGGAGGTCAGGGGGTCAATGGGGCTCAATGGGGGCTCAGTGGAGGCAAAGGGACTCAACTGGGCTCAATGTGGGCAATGGGGCTCAATGGGGGTCAATGGGGGTCGATGGGGCTCAATAGGGTCTATGGGGTCTCAATGGGGCTCAGTGGGGGCTATGGGGACTCAATAGGGTCTATGGGGTCTATGGGGTCTCAATGGGGTCTATGGGGTCTCAATGTGGTCTATGGGGTCTCAATGGGGTCTACGGGGTCTCAATGGGGCTCAATGGGGTCTATGGGGTCTCAATGGGGTCTCAATGGTGTCTATGGGGTCTCAATGGGGTCTATGGGGTCTCAATGGGTTCTATGGGGTCTCAATGGGGCTCAATGGGGGCTCAGTAGGGTCTATGGATTCTCAGTAGGGTCTATGGGGTCTCAATGGGGCTCAAGGGGGTTATGGGGACTCAATAAGGTCTATGGGGTCTCAATGGGTCTCAATGGGGTCTATGGGGTCTCAACGGGGTCTATGGGTCTCAGTGGGGTCTATGGGGTCTCAGTAGGGTCTATGGGGTCTCAATGGGGCTCAATGGGGGCTATGGGGTCTATGGGGTCTCAGTAGGGTCTATGGGGTCTCAATGGGTCTCAATGGGGCTCAATGGGGGTCTATGGGGTCTCAATAGGGTCTATGGGGTCTCATTAGGGTCTATGGGGTCTCAATAGGGTCTATGGGGTCTCAGTAGGGTCTATGGGGTCTCAATGGGGTATGAGTAGGGTCTATGGGGTCTCAATGGGGCTCAATGGGGTCTATGGGGTCTCAATGGGGTCTATGGGGTCTCAATGGGGCTCAATGGGGTCTATGGGGTCTCAATGGGGTCTATGGGGTCTCAATGGGGTCTACGGGGTCTCAATGGGGCTCAATGGGGTCTATGGGGTCTATGGGTTCTCAGTAGGGTCTATGGGGTCTCAATGGGGCTCAGTGAGGTCTATGGGGTCAATGGGGCTCAATGGGGTCTCAGTAGGGTCTATGGGGTCTATGCGTTCTCAATGGGGTCTATGGGGTCTCATTAGGGTCTATGGGGTCTCAATGGGGTCTATGGGGTCTATGGGGTATGAGTAGGGTCTATGGGGTCTCAATGGGTCTCAATGGGGCTCAATGGGGTCTATGGGGTCTCAATGGGGTCTATGGGGTCTCAATGGGGCTCAATGGGGTCTATGGGGGCTCAATGGGGTCTATGGGGTCTCAATGGGGCTCAATGGGGGTCTATGGGGTCTCAGTAGGGTCTATGGGGTCTATGGGGTCTCAATGGGGTCTATGGGGTCTCAATGGGGGCTATGGGTACTCAATGGGGTCTATGGGGTCTCAATAGGGTCTATGGGGTCTCAATGGGGCTCAATGGGGGCTCAGTAGGGTCTATGGGGTCTCAATGGGGTCTCAGTAGGGTCTATGGGGTCTCAATGGGTTTCAATGGGGTCTATGGGATCTCAATGGGGCCTATGGGTCTCAGTGGGGTCTATGGGGTCTCAGTAGGGTCTATGGGGTCTATGGGGTCTCAATGGGGTCTATGGGTTCTCAATGGGGTCTATGGGGTCTCAATGCGGTCTATGGGGTCTCAATGGGGTCTATGGGTTCTCAATGGTGTCAATGGTTCCCACCTGTGTAGCCGATGTTCTCGTAGCTGAGCATGCTGAAGATGCTGCTGTAGAGCTGCATCTCCTTGATGCGGTTCTGATCCATCTCGTCCAGCACGGCCAGCAGCTCCCGGCCCGTCTGGATTGGATGGCTGCACTCCGACTCGTGGCCAATCAGCTCGTGGAACGGACCTTGCCAACGGCAGCCAATCCGGCGGTAGCGGCACTGCGTCAGCCTATAGGAATGCGGCGTGGGGTTAGCGTGGGAGCCAATGGGAACCAATGGGAACCAATGGGAACCCGGTTACTATGGGAACCAATGGGAGATCAATGGGAACCAATGGGAGATCAATGGGAACCAATGGGAGCCAATGGGAACCCAGTTACTATGGGAACCAATGGGAGCCAATGGGAGCCATTGGGAGCCCAATGGGAAACAATGGGAACCCAGTGAGAACCAATGGGAACCCTGTTACTATGGGAACCAATGGAAGCCAATGGGAACCCAATGGGACTCTAATGGGAACCAATGGGAGATCAATGGGAGCCAATGGGAGCCAATGGGAACCAATGGGAGCCAATGGGATGGTAGCGGCGCTGTGTCAGCCTATAGGAATACAGAATGGGGTTACTATGGGAACCAATGGGAGCCAATGGGAGCCAATGGGAACCAATGGGAACCCGGTTACTATGGGAACCAATGGGAACCAATGGGAGCCAATGGGAGATCAATGGGAACCAATGGGAACCAATGGGAGATCAATGGGAACCCAATGGGAGATCAATGGGAGCCAATGGGAGTCAATGGGAACCAATGGGAACCAATGGGAGCCAATGGGAACCAATGGGAACCAATGGGAGCCAATGGAAACCAATGGGAGCCAATGGAAACCAATGGGAGATCAATGGGAACCAATGGGAGCCAATGGGAGTCAATGGGAATCAATGGGATCCAATGGGAACCAATGAGAACCAATGGGAACCAATGGGAGCCAATGGGAGCCCAATGGGAACCCAATGGGAACCAATGGGAACCAATGGGAACCCAGTTACTATGGGAACCAATGGGAGCCAATGCGAAACAATGGGAGCCAATGGGAGCCAATGCAAACCAATGGGAGCCAATGGGAACCAATGGGAGCCAATGGGATCCAACAGAACCAATGGGAACCAATGGGAGCCCAATGGGAACCAATGGGAACCAATGGGAACCAATGGGAGCCAATGGGAGCCAATGGGAACCAAAGGAAACCAATGGGAGCCAATGGGAACCAATAGAACAAATGGGAACCCAATGGGACCATAATAGAACCCAATGGGACCATAATAGAACCCAATGGAACCCAATGGGACCATAATAGAACCCAATGGGAACATAATAGAACCCAATGGAACCCAATGGGACCATAATGGAACCCAATGGGAACATAATAGAACCCAATGGGACCCAATGGGACCATAATGGAACCCAATGGGACCATAATGGAACCCAATGGAACCCAATGGGACCATAATGGAACCCAATGGGAACATAATGGAACCCAATGGGACCATAATGGAACCCAATGGGACCCAATGGGACCATAATGGAACCCAATGGAACCCAATGGGACCATAATGGAACCCAATGGAACCCAATGGGACCATAATGGAACCCAATGGGACCATAATGGAACCCAATGGGACCCAATGGGACCATAATAGAACCCAATGGGACCATAATGGAACCCAATGGGACCCAATGGGACCATAATGGAACCCAATGGGACCCAATGGGACCATAATGGAACCCAATGGAACCCAATGGGACCATAATGGAACCCAATGGAACCATAATGGAACCCAATGGAACCCAATGGGACCATAATGGAACCCAATGGGACCATAATGGAACCCAATGGAACCCAATGGGACCATAATGGAACCCAATGGGACCATAATGGAACCCAATGGGACCATAATGGAACCCAATGGAACCCAATGGGACCATAATGGAACCCAATGGGACCATAATAGAACCCAATGGGAACATAATGGAACCCAATGGGACCCAATGGGACCATAATGGAACCCAATGGAACCCAATGGGACCATAATGGAACCCAATGGGACCATAATGGAACCCAATGGAACCCAATGGGACCATAATGGAACCCAATGGGACCATAATGGAACCCAATGGAACCCAATGGGACCATAATGGAACCCAATGGGACCATAATGGAACCCAATGGGACCATAATGGAACCCAATGGGACCCAATGGGACCATAATGGAACCCAATGGAACCCAATGGGACCATAATGGAACCCAATGGGACCATAATGGAACCCAATGGGACCATAATGGAACCCAATGGGACCCAATGGGACCATAATGGAACCCAATGGAACCCAATGGGAACATAATGGAACCCAATGGGAACATAATGGAACCCAATGGAACCCAATGGGACCATAATAGAACCCAATGGGAGCATAATAGAACCCAATGGGAACATAATGGAACCCAATGGGACCCAATAGGAACCATAAAGGGAACCCAAAGGGACCCCAAAAGGACCCCATGATCCCACAACCCCATGACCTCATTTCCCCCCATAACCTTATAACCCCATCCCCCCCCGACCCTGCCCCATAACCCAATAACCCCATAGAAAGCCACCTCGTACAATGACCCCATAAGATGACCCCATATAATGACCCCATACAATAACCCCATATAATGACCCCATACAGTGACCCCATATAATGACCCTATATAAAGACCCCATAGAACAACCCCATATAATGACCTCATACAATGACTCCATAGAACAACCCCGTATAATGACCCCATACAATGACCCCATACAACAACCCCATACAACAACCCCATACAACGACCCCATACAGTGACCCCACACTATGACCCCGTACAATGACCCCATAGAATAACCCCATACATTGACCCCATGTAACAATCCCATTCAATGACCCCATACAACAACCCCGCACAATAACCCCATATAATGACCCCACACAGTGATCCCATACAGAGACCCCGTATGATGACCCCATTTAACAACCCCATACGATGACCCCATATAATGACCCTACACAACGACCCCATACTATGACCCCATATAATGACCCCACACTATGACCCCATACATTGACCCCATACAATGACCCCGTATAACAACCCCATACAACGACCCCATATATCAACCCCGATGTCCCCATACAATGACCCCATATAATGACCCTATATAAAGACCCCATACAATGACCCCATATAATGACCCTATACAAAGACCCCATAGAACGACCCCATATAATGACCCCATACAATGACCCCACACAGTGACCCTATATAAAGTCCCCATAGAATGACCCCATATAATGACCCCATACAATGACCCCACACAGTGACCCTATATAAAGTCCCCATAGAATGACCCCATATAATGACCCCATACAATGACCCCACACAGTGACCCTATATAAAGTCCCCATAGAATGACCCCATACAATGACCCCCTATAATGACCCCATACAATGACCCCATATAATGACCCCATACGGTGACCCCATACAATGACCCCACACAATGACCCCATATAATGATCCCATACAATGACCCCATATAATGATCCCATACAACGACCCCACTCTATAACCCCATACAACGACCCCATAGAATGACCCCATACATTGACCCCATGTGGTGACCCCATGTAACAATCCCATTCTGTGACCCCATACAACAACCCCATAGAATAACCCCATACAGTGACCCCATACAATGACCCCATATAACGACCCCATACAGAGAGCCCATACAACGACCCCATACAATGATCCCACACAATGACCCCATACAATGACCCCATACAATGACCCCATACAGTGGCCCCATTTAACGACCCCATTTAACGACCCCATACGATGACCCCATATAATGACCCCATACGATGACCCCATATAACGACCCCATACAGTGACCCCATACAATGACCCCATACAATGACCCCATATAATGACCCCACACTATGACCCCATACAATGACCCCATACAACGACCCCACACTATGACCCCATACAATAACCCCATATAATGACCCCACACATTGACCCCACTCAATGATCCCACACTATGACCCCATACAACGACCCCATACAATGACCCCATACAACAACCACATACAACAACCCCATATAACGACCCCATACGATGACCCCATAAATGACCCCATATATGACCCCATACAACGACCCCATACAATGACCCCATACAATGACTCCACACAGTGACCCCACTCAATGATCCCACACTATGACCCCATATAACGACCCCATACAACGACCCCACAATATGACCCCCCAACCCCATGCCCCACAGCCCCGTGACCCCCCCGACCTCATGACCCCATGATCCCCCAACCCCATGACCTATTGACCCCATGAGCACCCCCATAGACCCCCATAACCCCATAGACCCCCATAACCCCATAGACCCCTATAGACTCCCCATAGACCCCCATATTCCCATAGACCCCCATGGACCCTCCATAGGCCCCCCCACAGACCCCATAGACCCCCATAGACCTCCATAGACCTCCATAGACCCCCATAGACCCCCATAGGTCCCCATAGACCTCCATAGACCCCCATAGACCTCCATAGGTCCCCATAGACCTCCATAGGTCCCCATAACCCCATAGACCCCCCATAGACCTCCATAGGTCCCCATAGACCTCCATAGGTCCCCATAACCCCATAGGTCCCCATAGACCTCCATAGGCCCCCCATAGACCCACCCTAGACCTCCATAGGCCCCCATAGACTTCCATAGACCCCCATAACCCCATATTCCCCACTATAAACCCCATAGACCCCCCATAGACCCACTGTCTCCCCCCACAGACCCCCTATATCCCCCCAGAGACCACCATAGACCCCCATAGACCCACTGTCTCCCCCCATAGACCCCCATAGACCTCCACAGACCCCCGCAGACCTCCATAGACCTCCATAGACCCCCCCATAGGCCCCCCATAGTTCCTCATAGACCCCCTATATCCCCCCATAGACCTCCATAGGCC
This sequence comes from Excalfactoria chinensis, assembly GCF_039878825.1. Lineage (NCBI taxonomy): Eukaryota > Metazoa > Chordata > Aves > Galliformes > Phasianidae > Excalfactoria > Excalfactoria chinensis. Next base: position 642,036 of record NC_092826.1, read on the forward strand.
CCCCATAGACCTCCATAGGTCCCTATAGACCCCATAGACCCCTATAGACCCCCATAGACCTCCATAGGCCCCATAGACCCCGTATATCCCCCCATAGACCCACTGTCTCCCCCCATAGACCCCCTATATCCCCCCATAGACCACCATAGACCCACTGTCTCCCCCCATAGACCCCCATAACCCCATAGACCCCCATAGGTCCCCATAGACCTCCATAGGCCCCCCTAGACACCCATAACCCCTCCATAACCCCACAGATCCCCATAACTCCATAGACCCCCACAGACGCCATAGACTTCCATAGACCCACTATGTCCCCCCATAGACCCCCTATATCCTCCCATAGACCACCATAGACCCCCATAGACCCCCTATATCTCCCCATAGACCCCCTATATCTCCCCATAGACCCCCTATATCCCCCCACAGACCACCATAGACCCCCTATATCCCCCCATAGACCACCATAGCCCCCCATAGACCCACTGCCTCCCCCCACAGACCCCCATAGACTCCCTATGTCCCCCCATAGACCCCCTATATCCCCCCATAGACCACCATAGACCCCCATAGACCCCCTATATCCCCCCATAGACCACCATAGACCCCCTATGTCCCCCCATAGACCCCCTATATCCCCCCATAGACCACCATAGAGCCCCATAGACCCACTGTCTCCCCATATAGACCCCTATAGACCCCCTATGTCCCCCCATAGACCCCCTATATCCCCCCATAGACCCCCATAGACACCCTATATCCCCCCATAGACCCACTGTCTCCCCCTATATCCCCCCATAGACCCACTGTCTCCCCCCATAGACCCCCATATTCCCCCCTATAAACCCCACAGACCCCATAGACCACCATAGACCCCCATAGACCCCCCAGAGACCCCCTTGGCCCCCCTATATCCCCCCATAGACCACCATAGACCCACTGTCTTCCCCCTATAGACCCCCTATATCCCCCCATAGACCTCCATAGACCCCCATAGACCTCCATAGGCACCTATAGACCCCCTATATCCTCCCATAGACCCCCTATATATGTCCTATATACCCCCCTATATCCCATACTGACCTATCCTGGCACTCGTTGCTCTGGTGCCTCTGCAGCTGTGCCCCCCAACCCCATAGACCCCCCATAACCCCATATAAACCCCATAGACCCCCATATTCCCCTATATACACCTGATAGGCTCCATAACCCCATTGCTACCCACCTATCCTGGCACTCGTTGCTCTGGTGCCTCTGCAGCTGCGCCCTGGGGAACTGCTGCATGCAATATGGGCACTCTGCCGGCAGCTCGCTGACCGCCTTCTCCACGGCCAGGTTCCTGCAGCACAGGCTCTTGCTGATCTCGCAGCGGCAGTTGGGACACGTCGCCTGCTCCTCCTTCAGCCGAGCGTCGGCCAACAGGTGGATGAAGCACCCGGCGCACATCAGGTGCCCGTTGGTGCACTGCAATGGGAAGCAAAGGGGGCGTCGGTAAGCTGCCAGGACCTTCCCAACTCAACACTATTGAGTACAGGGGTCTATGAGCTGCAAGGACCTTCCCAACCCAACAATATTGAGTTCATGGGTCTATGAGCTGCCAGGACCTTCCCAACCCAACCCTATAGTCTATAGGTCTATGAGCTGCCAGGACCTTCCCAACCCAACAATATTGAGTTCATGGGTCTATGAGCTGCAAGGACCTTCCCAACCCAACCCTATAGAGCCTATAGCCCCAGGAGCTGCAAGGACCCATCTGTGAGCTTCAAGGACCTTCCCAACCCAATCCTATTGAGTCCATGGGTCTATGAGCTGCAAGGACCTATCCAAGAGGCACCCGGCGCACATCAGGTGCCCATTGGTGCACTGCAATGGGAAGCAAAGGGGGCTTCGGTAAGCTGCCAGGACCTTCCCAACTCAACACTATTGAGTACAGGGGTCTATGAGCTGCAAGGACCTTCCCAACCCAACAATATTGAGTCCATGGGTCTATGAGCTGTAAGGACCTGTCTGTGAGCTGCCAGGACCTTCCCAACCCAACACTATTGAGTACAGGGGTCTATGAGCTGCAAGGACCTTCCCAACCCAACAATATTGAGTTCATGGGTCTATGAGCTGCCAGGACCTTCCCAACCCAACCCTATAGTCTATAGGTCTATGAGCTGCCAGGACCTTCCCAACTCAACACTATTGAGTACAGGGGTCTATGAGCTGCCAGGACCTTTCCAACCCAACACTATGGAGTCTGTAGGTCTATGAGCTGCAAGGACCTTTCAAACCCAACCCTATTGAATCTATAGCTCCATAAGCTGCAAGGACCTTTCCAACCCAACCCTATTGAGTCCATGGGTCTGTGAGCTGCAAGGACCTTCCCAACCCAACAATATTGAGTCCATGGGTCTATGAGCTGTAAGGACCTGTCTGTGAGCTGCCAGGACCTTCCCAACCCAACACTATTGAGTACAGGGGTCTATGAGCTGCAAGGACCTTCCCAACCCAACAATATTGAGTTCATGGGTCTATGAGCTGCCAGGACCTTCCCAACCCAACCCTATAGTCTATAGGTCTATGAGCTGCCAGGACCTTCCCAACTCAACACTATTGAGTACAGGGGTCTATGAGCTGCCAGGACCTTTCCAACCCAACACTATGGAGTCTGTAGGTCTATGAGCTGCAAGGACCTTTCAAACCCAACCCTATTGAATCTATAGCTCCATAAGCTGCAAGGACCTTTCCAACCCAACCCTATTGAGTCCATGGGTCTGTGAGCTGCAAGGACCTTCCCAACCCAACCCTATTGAGTTCATGGGTCTATGAGCTGCAAGGACCTTACTGTGAGCTGCAAGGACCTTCCCAACCCAACCCTATTGAGTTCTTGGGTCTACGAGCTGCAAGGACCTATCTGTGAGCTGCCAGGACCTTTCCAACCCAACCCTATTGAGTCTATGGGTCCATGAGCTGCAAGGACTTTACTATGAGCTGCAAGGACCTTTCCAACCCAACCCTATTGAGTCTATAGGTCTATGAGCTGCCAGGACCTTCCCAACCCAACACTATTGAGTCTATAGGTCTGTGAGCTGCAAGGACCTTCCCAACCCAACCCTATTGAGTCTATAGCTCCGTGAGCTGTCAGGACCTTCCCAACCCAACCCTATAGAGTCTATAGACCTGTGAGCTGCAAGGACCTTTCCAACCCAACTCTATTGAGTCCATGGGTCTATGAGCTGCCAGGACCTTTCCAACCCAACCCTATAGAGTCTATAGTTCAAGGAGCTGTAAGGACCTTCCCAACCCAACCCTATTGAGTCTATGGGTCTATGAGCTGCCAGGACCTTCCCAACACAACACTATTGAGTCTATGGGTCTGTGAGCTGCCAGGACCTTCCCAACCCAACACTATTGAGTCTATAGGTCTATGAGCTGCCAGGACCTTCCCAACTCAACCCTATAGAGTCTATAGCTCTATGAGCTGCCAGGACCTTCCCAACCCAACCCTATAGAATCTATAGCTTTGTAAACTGCAAGGACCTATCTGAGCTGCAAGGACCTTTCCAACCCAACCCTATTGAGTTCATGGGTCTATGAGCTGCAAGGACCTGTCTGTGAGCTGCTAGGACCTTCCCAACCCAACCCTATTGAGTCTATGGGTCCATGAGCTGCAAGGACCTGTCTGTGAGCTGCAAGGACCTTCCCAACCCAACCCTATGGAGTCTATAGGTCTATGAGCTGCCAGGACCTTCCCAACCCAACCCTATTGAGTCCATGGGTCTATGAGCTGCCAGGACCTTTCCAACCCAACCCTATTAAGACTATAAGTCTATGAGCTGCCAGGACCTTCCCAACCCAACACTATTGAGTACAGGGGTCTATGAGCTGCAAGGACCTTCCCAACCCAACCCTATTGAGTTCATGGGTCTATGAGCTGCAAGGACCTGTCTATGAGCTGTCAGGACCTTCCCAACCCAACCGTATAAAGTCTATAGACCTGTGAGCTGCAAGGACCTTCCCAACCCAACCCTATTGAGTTCATGGGTCTATGAGCTGCAAGGACCTTCCCAACTCAACCCTATTGAGTCCATGGGTCTATGAGCTGCCAGGACCCTTCCAACCCAACCCTATTGAGTCCATGGGTCTATGACCTGTAAGGACCTGACTGTGAGCTGCAAGGACCTTCCCAACCCAACACTATAGAGTCTATAGGTCTGTGAGCTGCCAGGACCTTCTCAACCCAACACTATTGAGTCTATGGGTCCATGAGCTGCAAGGACTTTACTGTGAGCTGCAAGGACCTGTGAGCTGCAAGGACCTTTCCAACCCAACACTATAGAGTCTATGGGTCCATGAGCTGCAAGGACCTATCTGTGAGCTGCAAGGACCTTCCCAACCCAACCCTATTAAGACTATGGGACTGTGAGCTGCCAGGACCTTCCCAACTCAACACTATTGAGTACATGGGTCTATGAGCTGCAAGGACCTTCCCAACCAAACCCTATTGAATCTATAGCTTTGTAAGCTGCAAGGACCTATCTGTGAGCTGCCAGGACCTTTCCAACCCAACCCTATTGAGTTCATGGGTCTGTGAGCTGCCAGGACCTTCCCAACCCAACACTATTGAGTCTATAGGTCTGTGAGCTGCAAGGACCTTCCCAACCCAGCCCTATTGAGTCTATAACTGTGTATAGACCTGTGAGCTGCAAGGACCTTTCCAACCTAGCCCTATTGAGTCCATGGGTCTATGAGCTGCAAGGACCTGTCTGTGAGCTGCCAGGACCTTTCCAACCCAACCCTATTGAGTCCATGGGTCTATGACCTGTAAAGACCTGTCTATGAGCTGCAAGGACCTTCCCAACCCAACCCTATAGAGTCTATAGTTCTATGAGCTGCAAGGACCCATCTGTGAGCTGCAAGGACCTTCCCAACCCAACTCTATTGAGTTCATGGATCTATGAGCTGCAAGGACCTGTCTATGAGCTGCCAGGACCTTTCCAACCCAACCCTATTGAGTCCATGGGTCTGTGAGCTGCCAGGACCTTCCCAACCCAACACTATTGAGTCTATAGCTCTATGAGCTGCAAGGACCTTTCCAACCCAACCCTATTGAATCTGTAGGTCTGTGAGCTGCAAGGACCTTCCCAACCCAACCCTATTGAGTTCTAGGGTCTATGAGCTGCCAGGACCTTCCCAACCCAACACTATTGAGTCTATAGGTCTGTGAGCTGCCAGGACCTTTCCAACCCAACCTTATTGAGTCTATAGACCTGTGAGCTGCAAGGACCTTTCCAACCCAACCCTATAGAGTCCATGGGTCTATGAGCTGCAAGGACCTGTCTGTGAGCTGCCAGGACCTTTCCAACCCAACCCTATAGAGTCTATAGGTCTGTGAGCTGCAAGGACCTTCCCAACCCATCCCTATATAGTCTAAAGACCAATAGGCTGTAAGGACCTTATTGTGAGCTGCCAGGACCTTCCCAACCCAACACTATTGAGTCTATAGACCTGTGAGCTGCAAGGACCCTATATGGGGGGGGGTTGTGGCCCCTTTAAGGACCCTATGACCCCATATGGGATCGCGGGGGGCCTTTAAGGACCCTATGACCCTATATGGGGGGGGCTGTGACCCCTTTAAGAACCCTATGACCTTATGGGGGCGCTGTGACCCCTTTAAGGACCCTATGACCCTATATGGGGGGCTGTTGCCCCTTTAAGGACCCTATGACCCTATATGGGGGGGGCAGTGTCCCATAGAACACAACGGGGGGGTTCCATAGGATATAATGGGTTGGGGTCCCATAGGATATAATGGGGTCCCATAGGATACAATGGGGTCCCATAGGATACAATAGGGGTGCCATAGGATACAATGGGGTCCCATAGGATATAATGGGGGTCCCATAGATTATTATAGGAGTCCCATAGGATACAATGGGGTCCCATAGGATATATCGGGGGTCCCATGGGATATAATAGGGGTCCCATGGGATACAGTGGGGTCCCATGGGATACAATGGGGTTGTGGTCCCATAGGATACTATAGGGCTGGGGTCCCATAGGATATAATGGGGTTCCCATAGAATATAATGGGGGTCCCATAGGCTATAATGGGGTCCCATAGGCTATAACGAGGGTCCCATAGGATACAATGGGGTCTCATAGGATACTATAGGGTTGGGGTCCCATAGGATATAATGGGGTTCCCATAGAATATAATGGGGGTCCCATAGGATACAATGGGGGTCCCATAGATTATAATGGGGGTCCTATAAGATACAATGGGGGTCCCATAGGATATAATGGGGGTCCTATAGGCTATAATGGGGGTCCCATAGGATACAATGGGGGTCCCATAGGTTACTATAGGGTTGGGGGTCCCATAGGATATAATGGGGGGTCCACAGGATACAGCAGGGGTCCCATATCATAGAATGGGGTCCCATAGGATACAATGGGGGTCCCATAGGCTATAATGGGCTGGGGTCCCATAGGCTCTAACAGGGGACCCATAGGATATAATGGGGGTCCCATAGGCTATAACGGGTTCCCATAGGATACAATGGGGTCCCATAGGCTATAATGGGGGTCCCATAGGATACAATGGGTTGGGGTCCCATAGGATATAATGACGTCCCATAGGATATAATGGGGGTCCCATAGGATATAATGGGGTCCCATAGATTAGTATAGGGCTGGGGTCCCATAGGCTATAATGGGGTTCCATAGATTATAACGGGGGTCCCATAGGATATAATGGGGTAGGGGTCCCATAGGCTACAATGGGTTCCCATAAGCTACAACGGGGGTCCCATAGGATATAACGGGGGTCCCATAGATTAGTATAGGGCTGAGGTCCTATAGGATGTAATGGGCTGAGGGTCCCATAGGATACTATAGGGCTGGGGTCCCATAGAATATAATGGGGTAGGGGTCCCAAAGGCTCTAACGGGGGTCCCATAGATTATAACGGGGGTCCCATAGGCTACAATCGGGACCCATAGATTATAATGGGGGTCCCATAGGATAGAACGGGGGTCCCACAGAATACTATAGGGCTGGGGTCCCATAGGCTATAACGGGGGTCCCATAGGATACAATGGGGGTCCCATAGGCTACAATGGGGGTCCCATAGGCTATAACGGGGTCCCATAGGATACAATGGTGGTCCCATAGATTATAATGGGGGTCCCATAGATTATAATAGAGGTCTCATATGATACAATTGGGGTCCCATAGGATACAATGGGGGTCCCATAGGATACAATGGGGTCCCATAGGATACTATAGGGTTGGGGTCCGATAGGATATAATGGGTTGGGGTCCCATAGGCTACAATGGGGTCCCATAGGATACAATGGGGTCCCATAGGATACAATGGGGTTGGGTTCCCATAGGCTGTAACGGGGTCCCATAGGATACAACGGGTTCCCATAGGCTATAACGGGGTTGGGGTCCCATAGGATACAATGGGGTCCCATAGGATACAATGGGTTCCCATAGGCTATAACGGGGTTGGGGTCCCATAGGCTATAATGGGGGTCCCATAGGATACAATAGAGTCCCATAGGATAGAATGGGTTCCCATATGAAACTGTAAGACAGGGGTCCCATAGGATAGAATGGGGTCCCATAGGATACAATGGGTTTGGGGTCCCATAGGATACAATGGGTTTGGGGTCCCATAGGCTATAACGGGGGTCCCATAGATTATAATAGGGGTCCCATAGGATACAATGGGGTCCCATAGGATATAATGGGGTTCCCATAGGATATAACGGGGGTTCCATAGATATAATGGGGGTCCCATAGGATACAGTGGGGTCCCATAGGATACAATGGGGGTCCCATTGGATACAACGGGGGTCCCATAGGATACAATACGGGTCCCATAGGATATAATGGGGACCCATAGAATATAATGGGTTGGGGGTCCCATAGGCTATAACGGGGTTCCCATAGGCTCTAACAGGGTCCCATAGGCTATAACGGTGTCCCATAAGATACAATGGGGTCCCATAGGATACAATGGGGTCCCATAGGATACAACGGGGATCCCATACCATATAGCGGGGGTACAATAGGATGCAATGGGGGTCCCATAGATTATAATGGGGGTCCCATAGGATACAATGGGGGTCCCATAGATTATAATGGGGGTCCTATAGGATACAATGGGTTCCCATAGGATACAATGGGGGTCCCATAGATTATAATGGGGGTCCCATAGGATACAATGGGTTCCCATAGGCTATAACGGGGTTGGGGTCCCATAGGCTGTAACGGGTTCCCATAGGCTACAATGGGGTCCCATAGGCTATAACGGGGGTCCCTTAGGATACAATGGGTTGGGGTCCCATAGGATATAATGGGGTAGGGGTCCCATAGGCTATAATGGGGGTCCCATAGGCTATAACGGGGTTGGGGTCCCATAGGATACAATGGGTTGGGTTCCCATAGGATATAACAGGGTGGGGGTCCCATAGGCTGTAACGGGGGTCCCATAGATTACAATGGGGTCCCATAGGCTATAACAGGGGTCCCATAGGCTATAATGGGGGTCCCATAGGCTATAACGGGGTTGGGGTCCCATAGGCTATAACGGGGTTGGGGTCCCATAGGCTATAATGGGTTCCCATAGGCTATAATGGGGTAGGGGTCCCATAGGCTGTAACGGGTTCCCATAGGCTATAATGGGGTCCCATAGGCTATAACGGGGTTGGGGTCCCATAGGCTATAATGGGGGTCCCATAGGCTGCAATAGGTTCCCATAGGCTCTAATGGGTTCCCATAGGCTATAACGGGGGTCCCATAGGATACAATGGGGTCCCATAGGATATAATAGGGGTCACATAGGATACAATGGGGTCCCATAGGATACAACGGGGGTCCCATAGGATACAACGGGGTCCCATAGGATACTATAGGGCTCGGGTCCCATAGGCTACAATGGGGTCTCATAGGTTACAATGGGGTCCCATAGGATACTATAGGGCTCGGGTCCCATAGGCTACAATGGGGTCCCATAGGCTATAACGGGGTTGGGGTCCCATAGGCTCTAACGGGGGTCCCATAGGATACAATGGGGGTCCCATTGGACACAATGGGGGTCTCATAGGTTATAATGGGGTTGGGTTCCCATAGGCTATAATGGGGTCCCATAGGATACAATGGGTTGGGTTCCCATAGGCTCTAACGGGGGTCCCATAGGATACAATGGGGGTCCCATTGGACACAATGGGGGTCTCATAGGTTATAATGGGGTTGGGTTCCCATAGGCTATAATGGGGTCCCATAGGATACAATGGGTTGGGTTCCCATAGGCTCTAACGGGGGTCCCATAGGATACAACGGGGGTCCCATTGGACACAATGGGGGTCTCATAGGTTATAATGGGGTGGGGGTCCCATAGGCTATAATGGGGTTGGGGTCCCATAGGATACAATGGGTTGGGTTCCCATAGGATATAACAGGGTGGGGGTCCCATAGGCTGTAACGGGGGTCCCATAGATTACAATGGGGTCCCATAGGCTATAACAGGGGTCCCATAGGCTATAATGGGGTCCCATAGGCTATAACGGGGTTGGGGTCCCATAGGCTACAATGGGGTCCCATAGGCTATAACGGGGTTGGGGTCCCATAGGCTATAACGGGGTTGGGGTCCCATAGGCTACAATGGGGTCCCATAGGCTATAACGGGGTTGGGGTCCCATAGGCTACAATGGGGTCCCATAGGCTATAACGGGGTTGGGGTCCCATAGGCTATAACGGGGTTGGGGTCCCATAGGCTATAACGGGTTCCCATAGGCTATAATGGGGTCCCATAGGCTATAACGGGGTTGGGGTCCCATAGGCTGTAACGGGTTCCCATAGGCTACAATGGGGTCCCATAGGCTATAACGGGGGTCCCTTAGGATACAATGGGTTGGGGTCCCATAGGATACAATGGGGTTGGGTTCCCATAGGCTATAACGGGGTTGGGGTCCCATAGGCTATAATGGGGGTCCCATAGGATACAATGGGGTCCCATAGGATACAATGGGTTCCCATAGGATACTATAGGGTTGGGGTCCCATAGGATATAATGGGGTCGCATAGATTATAAAGGGGGTTCCATAGGATACAATGGGGGTCCCATAGATTATAATGGGGGTCCTATAGGATACAATGGGGGTCCCATAGGCTCTAACGAGTGTCCCATAGGTTATGAAGGGGGTCCCATAGGATATAACGGGGTCCCATAGAATACTATAGGTCTCGGGTCCCATAGGATACAATGGGTTTGGGGTCCCATAGGCTACAATGGGGTCCCATAGATTATTATGGGGTTGGGGGGGTCCCATAGGATATAACGTGGGTCCCATAGGCTATAACAGGGGTCCCATAGGATATAACGGGGTCCCATAGGCTACAATGGGGGTCCCATAGGATACAACGGGGGTCCCATATGATTCAACGGGGGTCCCATAGGTTATAATGGGGTTGGGGTTCCATAGGCTATAATGGGTTCCCATAGGCTATAACAGGGTTGGATTCCCATAGGCTCTAAGGGGGTAGGGTTCCCATAGGCTATAACGGGGTTGGGGTCCCATAGGCTATAATGGGGTCCCATAGGCTATAACGGGGTTGGGGTCCCATAGGCTCTAACGGGGGTCCCATAGGATACAATGGGGGTCTCATAGGTTATAATGGGGTGGGGGTCCCATAGGCTATAACGGGGTTGGGGTTCCATAGGCTATAACGGGGGTCCCATAGGATACAATGGGGTAGGGGTCCCATAGACTATAATGGGGTTGGGGTCCCATAGGATACAATGGGGTCCCATAGGCTATAACGGGGGTCCCATAGATTACAATGGGGTCCCATAGGCCATAACGGGGGTCCCATAGATTATAATGGGGGTTGGGGTCCCATAGGATAGAATGGGTTCCTATAGGCTATAATGGGGGTTCCATAGGCTATAATGGGGTCCCATAGGCTATAATGGGGGTCCCATAGATTATAATGGGGTCCCATAGATTATAATAGGGGTCCCATAGGATATAACGGGGGTTCCATAGATATAATGGGGGTCCCATAGGATACAATGGGGGTCCCATAGATTATTATAGGGGTCCAATAGGATACAATGGGGTCCCATAGGATATAATAGGGGTCACATAGAATACAATGGGGGTCCTATAGGATACAATGGGGGTCCCATAGGATACAATGGGGGTCCCATAGATTATAATGGGGGTCCCATAGATTATAATGGGTTCCCATAGGATACAATGGGGTCCTATAGGTTACTATAGGGTTGGGGGTCCCATAGGATACAACGGGGGTCCCATAGGCTATAACGAGGTCCCACAGGCTATAACGAGGTTGGGGTCCCATAGGCTATAACGGGGGTCCCATAGGCTATAACGGGGGTCCCATAGGATATAATGGGGTAGGGGTCCCATAGGCTATAATGGGTTCCCATAGGCTATAATGGGGTTGGGGTCCCATAGGCTACAATGGGGTCCCATAGGATATAACGGGGTTGGGGTCCCATAGGCTATAACGGGGTTGGGGTCCGATAGGCTATAACGGGGGTCCCATAGATTACAATGGGTTCCCATAGGCTATAACGGGGTTGGGGTCCCATAGGCTACAATGGGATCCCATAGGCTCTAAGGGGGTTGGGGTCCCATAGGCTATAACGGGGGTCCCATAGGATACAATGGGGTAGGGGTCCCATAGGCTATAACGGGGTTGGCGTCCCATAGGCTATAACGGGGGTCCCATAGATTACAATGGGATCCCATAGGCTATAACGGGGTTGGGGTCCCATAGGCTACAATGGGGTCCCATAGATTACAATGGGGTCCCATAGGATACAATGGGGTCCCATAGGCTATAATGGGGTTGGGGTCCCGTAGGCTACAATGGGGTCCCATAGGATATAACGGGGTAGGGGTCCCATAGGCTACAATGGGGTCCCATAGGATATAATGGGGTTGGGGTCCCATAGGCTATAACGGGGGTCCCATAGGATACAATGGGGTCCCATAGGATACAATGGGGGTCCCATAGATTATAATAGGGGTCCTATAGGATACAATGGGGTCCCATAGGATATAATGGGGGTCCCATAGGCTATAACGGGGTCCCATAGGCTATAATGGGGGTCCCATAGGCTATAATGGGGTCCCATAGGATATAATGGGGGTCCCATAGGCTATAACAGGGGTTCCATAGGATATAACGGGGGTCCCATAGGATATAATAGGGGTCCCATAGGATATAATGGGGGTCCCATAGGCTATAACAGGGGTTCCATAGGATATAACGGGGGTCCCATAGGATATAATAGGGGTCCCATAGGATACAATGGGGTCCCATAGGCTCTAACGGGGTTGGGGTCCCATAGGATACAATGGGTTCCCATAGGCTATAACAGGGGTCCCATAGGCCATAACGGGTTCCTACCTGATAGACGGCGGCCTTGGGCAGGTCGAGGCACACGGTGCAGCACAGCACGGACTGGAGCCGCTCTTCCAACCGGGCGCTTCCTCCTTCCGTCCCCCCCCCTCCCCCTCCCCCACCGGAACTCCCCCCCCCTCCCCCTCCCCCCCCTCCCCCACCCGGTCCCCCCCCTCCCCCTCCCCCCCCCCCCCCCTCCTCCTCCGGTTCCGCTTCCGGCCGCTCTCAAACGTTTCTTGGGCGGCGCGTCCGTTTCGGTTCCGCTTTCCACGTGCGGCCTAACGCCGCCGCCCCCCCCACTTCCGCCGCCATCTTCAACGGCATCAACCGGAACCGGAACAACCACCGCGGCCTGTTGTTGTTGTTGTTGTTGTTGTTGTTGCTGTTGTTGTTGTTGTGGTGGTTGGGATGGACTCGCCGTTACCGACCCGCTTCCGGTCTCATCCGTCGCCGACATCGCCCAACTTCGCGATAGGCCGCTGCTGCTTTACGCCGCCATCTTGGATGCCTCCTCCTCCCCCCCCCCCCCGTCCCCCTTTCCCCCTTTCACTTCCGGTTTCCGGCTTTTTATGGCTTTCGACCAATCGGATGAAGAGGGAGGCGGGGAAACGACGCGTTGTTGGCCAATAGGAGGGGAGCGTGACGCCGGTTATCTCGGATTGAGGTCCAAGCGTCGCGAGAGTTGGGGAAGGGGGCGGGGCTTCCGGCGGGACGGTGGGTTGGGGACCAATAGGGGGCTGGGGGCGGGGCTTCAGGAGTGATGATGGGTGGGGACCAATAGGGGTGGGGTGGGGGCGGGGCTTACAGCGTGATTGTTGGAGGGGACCAATAGGATGTGGGGGCGGGGCTTACGACGTGACTGTGGGAGGGGGGCCAATGGGGGTCTGGGGCGGGGCTTCTTGAGTGACGGTGGAAGGGAACCAATAAGGGGCTGGGGCGGGGCTTACGATACGACTGTGGGAGGGGACCAATGGGGGCTGGGGGCGTGGCTTCTGGAGTGACGGTGGGAGAGGACCAATAGGGGTGTAGGGGCGGAGCTTATGGAGTGACGGTGGAAGGGGACCAATAGGGGGCTGGGGGCGGGGCCTCCGTACTGACGGTGGGTGTGGACCAATAGGGGCTGGGGGCTTGGGGGCGGGGCTTCAGGCGTGATTGTTGGAGGGGACCAATAGGGAGTGGGGGCGGGGCTTCAGGCTTGGCGGTGCGTGGGGACCAATAGGGGCCTGGGGGCGGGGCTTATGGAGTGACGGTGGGAGGGGACCAATAGGGGTTTGGGGGCGGAGCCTCCGGACTGACGGTGGGTGTGGACCAATAGGAAGATGGGGCGGGGCTTCAGGGGTGACGGTGGGAGGGGCCCAATGGAGGCA
>NC_092826.1:656037-742050 GCF_039878825.1 Excalfactoria chinensis
AGTGAGACTCAATCTGGCGGGGGGGAGGGGAGGGGATGATTTCCAGGTGGGAGGGGGGAGGAGGAGGAGGAGGGAGGAAGAGTTGCCATGGGAACAAGGGGAAGTGATGGGGGGGGGGGGCGACTCTATTAGGGGCAATGGAACGGCTGTATGAGGTGGGGAGCTGAGCCCAGAGTGGGGAGGGGGCTTCTAAGGAGGGGGGGGGGGCTGGGAAAGGGGAGGGGGGGGGATTTAAAGGGACAGGGGGGGGATTTAAAGGGGCGGGGGGGGGATTTAAAGGGGCAGGGGGGGGATTTAAAGGGACAGGGGGGGGATTTAAAGGGACAGGGGGGGGATTTAAAGGGGCAGGGGGGGGATTTAAAGGGGCAGGGGGGGGATTTAAAGGGGCAGGGGGGGTTTTGGGACCCCCCCCTCCCCCTCCTGGATAATGGCGGAGGATGGAAGCGATGGAAAAGGGGGGGGGGCTTAAAGGGGGGGGGGCGTTGAAATGGGGGGGGGGCTTCAATAGGGGGGTCCCTATAATGGGGGTATCCAATGGGGGGGTCCCCATCATAGGGGTCTCTATGGGGGGGGTCTCCAATAGGGGTGTCCCCATAATGGGGGTCTCCAATGGGGGGGTCTTCAATAGGGGGGTCCCTATAATAGGGGTCTCCAATGGGGGGGTCCCCAATAGGGGGGGTCCCTATAATAGGGGTCTCCAATGGGGGGGTACTCAATAGGGGGGTCCTCAAGGGGGGGGTCCCCATCATAGGGGTCTCTAAGGGGGGGGTCCCCATTATGGGGGTCTCCAATGGGGGGGTCCCCAATAGGGGGGTTCCTATAATAGGAGTCTCTAAGGGGGGGGGTCCCCATCATAGTGGTCTCTATGGGGGGGGTCCCCAACAGGGGGGTCCCCAATAAGGGGGTCTCTAAGGGGGGGTTCCCCATTATGGGGGTCTCCAATGGGGGGGTCCCCAATAGGGTGGTCCCCATCATAGGGGTCCCTAAGGGGGGGGTCTTCAATAGGGGGGTCCTCATAATGGGGGTCTCTATAGGGGGGGTCTTCAATAGGGGGGTCCCCAATGGGGGGGTCCCCAATAGGGGGGTCCCTATAATGGGGGTCTCCATTGGGGGGGTCCCCATAATGGGGGTCTCTAAGGGGGGGGTCTTCAATAGGGGGGTCCCCATCATAGGGGTCTCCAATGGGGGAGTCTCTAATGGGAGGGTCTCTAAGGGGGGGGTCTCCATAATGGGGGTCCCCAATAAGGGGGTCTCTAAGGGGGGGGTCCTCATTATGGGGGTCTCCAATGGGGGGGGTCCCCAATAGGGTGGTCCCCATCATAGGGGTCCCTAAGGGGAGGGTCTTCAATAGGGGGGTCCTCATAATGGGGGTCTCTATAGGGGGGGTCCCCAATAGGGGTGTCCCCATCATGGGGCTCCCTAATGGGGGGCTCTTCCCCTCCGTCCCCCCATTGGCTCCCACAGCAGTGAGTTGTGGCTCAGGGTGGTGGTGGTGGTTGGGGGGGGGGGTCGTGTCGTCGTGGCTCTTCCTTGTCCCCCCCCCCCCCCCTCCCGTCTATTCCTAAGCAGAGGGAAGAGATCCCTTAGGAAAGCTCCTCCCCCCCCCCGGGCTACGGCTGTATTCTGAAGCCTTAAAGCAGAGGGGGGGATCCGAGCCACATCCACGGCCCATAGATTGCCTTTAGCTGATGGCTTCGAGGGGTCCTTCAGCACCTACGGGTGGGGGGGGGGGGAGGGGGTCAGTATAGAATAGGGACCCCCCCCCCTCAACCCCATTATAAGCAATGGGAAGAGATGAGATGCTGCCCCCCCCCCTCCCATATATGGTATAGCCCAACCCCCATCCATATATGGTATGGCCCAACCCAATGCAACTCTATGGGGGGGGGAGTCCCTATAGGGCCCCATAGTCCCTATAGGACCCCATATTCCCTATAGGATCCCATATTCCCTATAGGACCCCATTGACCGTCTAAGACCCCATGGACCCTATAGGACCCCATATTCCCTATAGAACCCCCTATTCCCTATAGTCCCTATAGACCCCATAAGACCCTATAGGACCCCCTATTCCCTATAAGACCCCATAGTCCCTATAGAACCCCATATTCCCTATAAGGCCCCATATTCCCTATAAGACCCCATAGTCCCTATAGAACCCCATATTCCCTATAGGGTCCCATATTCCCTATAAGGCCCCATAGTCCCTATAGGATCCCATAGACCCTCTAAGCCCCCATATTCCCTATAAGGCCCCATATTCCCTATAGGATCCCATAGTCCCTATAGAACCCCATATAGAATAGGGACCCTCCCCCCCCATCCCCATTATAAGCAATGGGAAGAGATGAGATGCTGCCCCCCCCCCTCCCATCCATATATGGTATAGGCCAACCCCCACATCCATATATGGTATAGGACAACCCCCCCCATCTATATATGGTATATGACCCCATTGACCCCATTGGCCCCATTGACCCCACTGACCCCATTGACCCCATTGTTCCCATAGAGACTCATTGACCCCACAGCCCCTATTGACCCCATAGCCCCCATAGCCCCCATTGACCCCATCGACCCCAATGAGACCCATTGACCCCACAGCCCCTATTGACCCCATTGACTCCATAGACCCCATTGACCCCATAGAGACCTACTGACTCCATTGGCCCCATTGACCCCATAGAGCCCCATTGATCCCACAGACCCCATTTACCCCATTGTCTCCATAGACCCCATTGACCCCACAGACCACATTGACCCCATTGACTTCGTTGACTCCATAGATCCCATTGACTCCATAGATCCCATTGACCCCACAGCCCCCATTGACCCCACTGACACCATTGTTCCCATAGAGACTCATAGACCCCACAGCCTGAATTGATCCCATTGACCACATTGACCCCATTGATCCCATTGACCCCATTGACCCCATTGACCCCATTGACCCCACAGAGACCCATTGACCCCATTGACCCCACAGACCCCATTGATCCCATTGACCCCACAGCCCCCATTGACCTCATTGATTCTATTGACCCCATAGAGACCCATTGACCCCATTGGCCCCGTAGACTCCACAGCCCACATAAACCCCATTGATCCCATTGACCCCAGGGACCCCCATTGACCCCACAGACCCCACAGCCCCCATTGACCCCGTTGATCCCATTGACCCCATTGACCTCACAGACCCTACAGACCCCATTGACCCCATAGAGATCTATTGACCCCACAGCCCCCATTGACACCAAAGACCCCACAGCCCCCATTGACCCCATTGACTCCATATACATTATTGACCCCATAGAGACCCATTGACCCATAGACCCCACAGCCCCCATAGACCCCATTGGCCCCATTGACCCCATTGACCTCACTGCCCCTGGGACCCTCCCCCCCCATCCCCATTATAAGCAATGGGAAGAGAGGAGATGCTGCCCCCCCCCCCCCTCCCATCCATATATGGTATAGACCAACCCCCCCATCCATATATGGTATAGGACAACTCCCCATCCATATATGGTATAGGCAACCCCCCTCCAATCCATATATGGTATAGGCCAACCCCTCCCCCCCCCCCCCCCCCCCCCCCATAACAACCCCTTGTCCCTATAACCCCTAAGTCCCTATAGGGCCCAATAGTACCTATAGGACCCCATAGACCCTATAGGACCCCACATTCCCTATAGAATCCCATATTCCCTATAGGACCCCACATTCCCTATAGAACCCCATATTCCTTATAGGGTCCCATATTCCCTATAGGACCCCACATTCCCTATAGGACCCCATAGACCCTATAGGACCCCATATTCCCTATAGGACCCCATAGACCCTATAGGACCCCATATTCCCTATAGGACCCCATAGACCCTATAGGCCCCATAGTCCCTATATGGGGCTGACCTTATAGAAGCCCTGATTGGCTGACAGGCCTCTCCTTGACCCTATAAGCCCCCCTTGGCCCTATAATCCCCCTTTGGCCCCATTGGCCCTATATCCCCTCCTTGGCCCTATAAGGACTATCCTTGACCCTATAAGAACCCATTGGCCCTATAACCCCTACTCTTGACCCTATAACCTCCCCTTGGCCCTATATGGACTCTCCTTGACCCTATAAGCCCCCCATTGGCCCTATAACCCCCCCTTGGCCCTATAACCGCCCTTTGGCCCTATAAGCCTCCCTTGGCCCTATAGCCTCCACTTGGCCCTATAAGCCTCCCTTGGCCCTATAAGGACTCCCATTGGCCCTATAACCTCCCATTGACCCTATAACCTCCCCTTGACCCTATAAAGGCACTCCTTGACCCTATAAGCCCCCCATTGGCCCTATAAGCCCCCCTTGGCCCTATAAGCCCCCCTTGGCCCTATAAGAACCCATTGGCCCTATAACCCCTACTCTTGACCCTATAACCTCCCCTTGGCCCTATAAGGACTCTCCTTGACCCTATAAGCCCCCCATTGGCCCTATAATCCCCCTTTGGCCCCATTGGCCCTATATCCCCTCCTTGGCCCTATAAGGACTCTTCTTGACCCTATAAGTCCCCCATTGGCCCTATAACCTCCCATTGGCCCTATAACCTCCCCTTGGCCCTATAACCTCCCCTTGGCCCTATAAGCCTCCCTTGGCCCTATAGCCTCCACTTGGCCCTATAAGCCTCCCTTGGCCCTATAAGGACTCCCATTGGCCCTATAACCTCCCATTGACCCTATAACCTCCCCTTGACCCTATAAAGGCACTCCTTGACCCTATAAGCCCCCCATTGGCCCTATAACCTCCCCTTGGCCCTATAAGTCCCCATAGTCCCTATAGGCCCCGTATTCCTTATAGACCCCATAGTCCCCCCTTGGCCCTATAAGGACTCTCCTTGACCCTATAAGCCCCCCATTGGCCCTATAAGCCCCCCATTGGCCCTATAACCCCCCATTGGCCCTATAAGCCCTATAAGGCCCCATAGTCCCTATAGGCCCCATAGTCCCTCTATGGGGCTGACCTTATAGAAGCCCTGATTGGCTGACAGGTTATGGCTGACCTTATAGAAGCCCTGATTGGCTGATAGGTTACAGGCTGACCTTATAGAATCCCTGATTGGCTGACAGGGGACGGGGCTGACCTTATAGAAGCACTGATTGGCTGACAGGTTATGGCGGATCGAGTCCTTCCAGCCTTGATAGCGACCAGAGAACAGCGGCGACAGGCGGCCCACGGCACGAGTGATCTGATTGGACGACGAGACAAGGGGTTACCATGGCAACCGACAGCACGAGGGATCTGATTGGCTGACGAGGGTGGGGTTACCATGGCAACTGCGGGCCCAAGGGATCTGATTGGGTGTAAAGGGTTACCATGGCAACGACAGCCCGCGGGATCAGATTGGCTGATGAGTGTGGGGTTACCATGGCAACCGCAGGCCCCTGTGATCTGATTGGCTGATGAGTGTGGGGTTACCATGGCAACTGTGGGCCCAAGGGATCTGATTGGGTGATAAGTGTGGGGTTACCATGGCAACCGCCGTGACCTGATTGGCTATAAGGGGTTACCATGGCAACCGACAGCACGAGGGATCTGATTGGCTGACAAGGGTGGGGTTACCATGGCAACTGCGGGCCCAAGGGATCTGATTGGGTGATGAGTGTGGGGTTACCATGGCAACCACCGTGACCTGATTGGATGTATGGGGTTACCATGGCAACCGACAGCCCGCGGGATCTGATTGGCTGATGAGTGTGGCGTTACCATGGCAACCGACAGCCTGAGGGATCTGATTGGCTGACGAGGGTGTGGTTACCATGGCAACTGCGGGCCCAAGGGATCCGATTGGCTGACAAGGGTGGGGTTACCATAGAAACAGCCCGTGTGATCTGATTGGGTGTGTGGGGTTACCATGGCAACTGCCAGCCCGTGGGATATGATTGGGTGGCGAGTGTGGGGTTACCATAGCAACTGCGGGCCTGAGTGATCTGATTGGGTGTAAGGGGTTACCATGGCAACCACCGGGTAGTGGGGTTACTATGGGTCATATGGGGTTATATGGGGTTGTATGGGGTCATATGGGGTTATATGGGGTTATATGGGGTATATGGGTTATATGGGGTTATATGGGGTTATATGGGTTATATGCGGTTATATGGGGTTATATGGGGTTATATGGGGTTATATGGGGTTATATGGGGTATATGGGGTTATATGGGTTATATGGGGTTATATGGGGTTCTATGGGGTTGTATGGGGTTATATGGGGTTATATGGGGTTATATGGGTTATATGGGGTTATATGGGTTATATGGGGTTATATGGGGTTATATGGGGTATATGGGGTTATATGGGGTTGTATGGGGTTATGTGGGGTTATGTAGGGACTCCATAGGGACTCTATAGGGCTCTATAGGGCCTCCATAGGGACTCCATAGGGACTCTATGGGGCCAATGGGGACTCCATAGGGACTCCATAGGGTGCTATAGGGCCAATGGGGACTCCATAGGGACTCTATAGGGATTCTATGGGGCCAATGGGGACTCCATAGGAACTCCATAGGGATTCTATGGGGCCATTGGGAACTCCATAGGGATACCATAGGGATTCTATGGGGCCAATGGGGACTCTATAGGGACTCTATAGGGACTCTATGGGGCAATGGGGACTCCATAGGGACTCTATAGGGATTCTATGGGGCCAATGGGGACTCCATAAGGTCTCTATGGGGCCTATGGGGACTCCATAGGGACTCTATAGGGCTCTATAGGGCAACTGGGGACTCCATAGGGTCTCTATGGGGCCAATGGGGGCTCCATAGGGACTCTATGGGGCACTATAGGGCCATTGGGGACTCCATAGAGATTCTATGGGGCTAATGGGGATTCCATAGGGACTCTATAGGGCTCTATAGGGCCAATGGGGACTCCATAGGGACTCAATGGGGTCAATGGGGACTCCATAGGAACTCTATAGGGCTCTATAGGGACAATGGGGACTCCATAGGGACACTATGGGGACACTATGGGGCCAATGGGAACTCCATAGGGATACCATAGGGATTCTATGGGGCCAATGGGGACTCTATAGGGACTCTATAGGGACTCTATGGGGCAATGGGGACTCCATAGGGACTCTATGGGGCCAAAGGGGACTCCATAGGGACTCTATAGGGCTCTATAGGGCCAATGGGGACTCCATAGAGATTCTATGGGGCTAATGGGGACTCCATAGGGACTCTATAGGGACTCTATAGGGACAATGGGGACTCCATAGGGACTCTATAGGGATTCTATGGGGCCAGTGGGGACTCCATTGGGATTCTATGGGGCCAATGGGGACTCCACAGGGACTCTATGGGGCCAATGGGGACAACATAGGGATTCTATGGGGCCAATGGGGACTCCATAGGGACTCCATAGGGACTCTATAGGGCTCTATAGGGCCATTGGGGACTCCATAGGGACTCTATAGGGCTCTATAGGGCCAATGGGGACTCCATAGGGACCATATAGGGATTCTATGGGGCCAATGGGGACTCAATAGGGACTCTATAGGTCTCTATAGGGACAATGGGGACTCCATAGGGACTCTATGGGGTCCATGGAGACTCCATAGGGACTCCATAGGGATTCTATGGGGCCAATGGGGACTCCATAGGGACTCTATAGGGACTCTATAGGGCCTATGGGGACTCCAGAGGGACTCTATGGGGCCAATGGGGACTCCATAGGGACTCTATGGGGCACTACAGGGCCACTAGGGACTCCATAGAGATTCTATGGGGCTAATGGGGACTCCATAGGGACTCTATAGGGATTCTATGGGGCCAATGGGGACTCCATAGGGACTCCATAGGGACTCTATGGGGCCAATGGGGACTCCATAAGGTCTCTATGGGGCCAAAGGGGACTCCATAGGGACTCTATAGGGATTCTATGGGGCCACTGGGGACTCCATAGAGATTCTATGGGGCTAATGGGGACTCCATAGGGACTCTATAGGTCTCTATAGGGCCAATGGGGGCTCCATAGGGATTCTTATGGGGCCAATGGGGACTCCATAGGGACTCTATAGGGCTCTATAGGGACAATGGGGACTCCATAGGGACTCCATAGGGATTCTATGGGGCCAATGGGGACTCCATAGGGACTCTATAGGGCCTATGGGGACTCCATAGGGACTCTATGGGGCCAATGGGGACTCCATAGGGACTCTATAGGGATTCTATGGGGCCAATGGGGACAACATAGGGATTCTATGGGGTCAATGGGGGCTCCATAGGGACTCTATGGGGCCAATGGGGGCTCCATAGGGACTCTATGGGGCTCTATGGGGCCAATGGGGACTCCATAGGGACTCTATGGGGCACTATAGGGCCATTGGGGACTCCATTGGGATTCTATGGGGACTATGGGGACTCCATAGGGAATCCATAGGGACTCTATAGGGCCACTGGGGACTCCATAGGGTCTCTATGGGGCCAATGGGGACTCCATAGGGACACCATGGGGACGCTATATGGCCAATGGGGACTCCATAGGGACTCCATAGGGTCTCTATGGGGCCAATGGGGACTCCATAGGGACTCTATGGGGCTCTATATGGCCAATGGGGACTCCATAGGGATTCTATGGGGCTAATGGGGACTCCATAGGGACTCTATGGGGACTCTATGGGGCCATTGACACTCCATAGGAACTCTATAGGGATTCTATGGGGCCAATAGGGACTCCATAGGGTCTCTATGGGGACTCTATGGGACTCCATAGGGACTCTATGGGGCCTATGGGGACTCCATAGGGACTCTATAGGGTCTCTATGGGGCCAAAGGGGACTCCATAGGGACTCTATGGGGCCAATGGGGACTCTATAGGGACTCCATAGGGATTCTATGGGGCCAATGGGGACTCCATAGGGACTCTATAGGGCCTATGGGGACTCCATAGGGACTCTATGGGGCCAATGGGGACTCCATAGGGCCTCTATAGGGATCCTATGGGGCCAATGGGGATAACATAGGGATTCTATGGGGTCAATGGGGGCTCCATAGGGACTCTATAGGGTCTCTATGGGGCCAAAGGGGACTCCATAGGGACTCTATAGGGCTCTATAGGGCCACTGGGGACTCCATAGGGTCTCTATGGGGCCAATGGGGACTCCATAGGGACTCTATGGGGCCAATGGGGACTCCATAGGGACTCTATAGGGATTCTATGGGGCCAAAGGGGACTCCATAGGGACTCTATGGGGCCAATGGGGACTCCATAGGGACTCTATAGGGATTCTATGGGGCCAAAGGGGACTCCATAGGGACTCTATGGGGCCAATGGGAACTACATAGGGACTCTATGGGGTCAATGGGGACTCCATAGGGATACCATAGGGACTCTATGGGGCCAATGGGGACAACATAGGGACTCTATGGGGCACTATAGGGCCAATGGGGACTCCATAGGGACTCTATAGGGACTCTATGGGGCTCTATAGGGCCAATGGGGACTCCATAGGGACACTATGGGGACTCTATGAGGCCAATGGGGACACCATAGGGACTCTATAGGGTCTCTATGGGGCCAAAGGGGACTCCATAGGGACTCTATGGGGCCAAAGGGGACTCCATAGGGACTCTATAGGGCCAATGGGGACTCCATAGGGACTCTATAGGGATTCTATGGGGCCAATGGGGACTCCATAGGGACTCCATAGGGACTCTATGGGGCCAATGGGGACTCCATAGGGACTCTATAGGGATTCTATGGGGCCAATGGGGACTCCATCGGGGCTCTATAGGGCCTATATAGGGCCATATAGGGCCGCCCCTCCCCCCATTTCCCCTCTGCCCCCATTGAGCCCCTCCCCCCCCCCGCCGGGGGGTCCCAGCCGGCAGACAGGCGGCGCCGCTGCCCATCCCCCACCCCATATGGCCCTATAGGGGATGGGGGGAGGATCCTATGGGGTGGGGGATGGGATGGGGGCCTATGGGGGCAGGAATGGGGTCCTATGGGGGCAGTAATGGGGTCCTATGGGGTCTCAATGGTGTGGGGGCAGGAATGGGGGCCTATGGGGGCAATAATGGGGTCCTATGGGGTGGGGGCAGTAATGGGGTCCTATGGGGGCAGTAATAGGGTCCTATGGGGGTTCTATGGGGTGGAGGTTCAGTAATGGGGTCCTATGGGGGCAATAATGGGGTCCTATGGGGTGGGGGCAGTAATGGGGTCCTATGGGGGTAGTAATGGGGTCCTATGTGGGCCTATGGGGTCCTATGGGGTGGGGGCAGTAATGGGGTCCTATGGGGGTAGTAATGGGGTCCTATGTGGGCCTATGGGGTCCTATGGGGTGGGGGCAGTAATGGGGTCTTATGGGGGTCCTATGGGGGCAGTAATAGGGTCCTATGGGGGGCAGTAATGGGGTCCTATGGTGTGGGGGCAGTAATGGGGTCCTATAGGGGGCAATAATGGGGACCTATGGGGGTCCTATATTGGGGTCCTATGGGGTGGAAGGGGGCAGTAATGGGGTCCTATGGGGGCAATAATGGGGTCTTATGGGGTGGGGGCAGGAATGGGGTCCTATGGGGGCAGTAATGGGGTCCTATGGGGTCTCAATGGGGTGGGGGCAGGAATGGGGTCTTATGGGGGCAATAATGGGGTCCTATGGGGACAATAATTAGGTCCTATGGGGTGGGGGCATGAATGGGGTCTTATGGGGGCAGTAATGGGATCCTATGGGGTGGGAGGGAGCAGTAATGGGGTCCTATGGGGATGGGGGGGGCAGTAATGGGGTCCTATGGGGGCAGTAATAGGGTCCTATGGGGGTTCTATGGGGTGGGGGTTCAGTAATGGGGTCCTATGGGGGCAATAATGGGGTCCTATGGGGTGGGGGCAGGATAATGGGGTCTTATGGGGGGCAGGAATGGGGTCCTATGGGGGCAGTAATGGGGTCCTATGGGGTGGGAGCAGTAATGGGGTCCTATGGGGGCAGTAATGGGGTCCTATGGGGTGAGGGGGCAGTAATGGGGTCCTATGGGAGTTCTATGGGGTGGGGGTTCAGTAATAGGGTCCTATGGGGGCAATAATGTGGTCCTATGGGGTGGGAGGGAGCAGGAATGGGGTCCTATGGGGGCAGTAATGGGGTCCTATGGGGTGGGGGCAGTAATGGGGTCTTATGGGGGTTCTATGGGGGGGGGGCAGTAATAGGGTCCTATGGGGGGCAGTAATAGGGTCCTATGGTGTGGGGGCAGTAATGGGGTCCTATAGGGGGCAATAATGGGGACCTATAGGGGTCCTATAATGGGGTCCTATGGGGTGGAAGGGGGCAGGAATGGGGTCCTATGGGGGCAATAATGGGGTCTTATGGGGTGGGGGCAGGAATGGGGTCCTATGGGGGCAATAATGGGGTCTTATGGGGTGGGGGCAGGAATGGGGTCCTATGGGGGCAGTAATAGGGTCCTATGGGGGTTCTATGGGGTGGGGGTTCAGTAATGGGGTCCTATGGGGGCAATAATGGGGTCCTATGGGGTGGGAGGGGGAAAGAATGGGGTCCTATGGGGGCAATAATGGGGTCCTATGGGGGCAGTAATGGGGTCCTATGTGGGCCTATGGGGTCCTATGGGGTGGGGGCAGTAATAGGGTCCTATGGGGGGCAGTAATAGGGTCCTATTGGGGCAGTAATGGGGTCCTATGGTGTGGGGCCAGGAATGGGGTCCTATAGGGGGCAATAATGGGGTCCTATAGGGGTCCTATAATGGGGTCCTATGGGGTGGAAGGGGGCAGGAATGGGGTCCTATGGGGGCAATAATGGGGTCTTATGGGGTGGGGGGAGGAATGGGGTCCTATGGTGGTCCTATAATGGGGTCCTATGGGGGCAGTAATGGAGTCCTATGGGGGTTCTATGGGGTGGGGGTTCAGTAATGGGGTCCTATGAGGGCAATAATGGGATCCTATGGGGTGGGAGGGAGCAGTAATGGGGTCCTATGGGGATGGGGGGGGGCAGTAATGGGGTCCTATGGGGGCAGTAATAGGGTCCTATGGGGGTTCTATGGGGTGGGGGTTCAGTAATGGGGTCCTATGGGGGCAATAATGGGGTCCTATGGGGGCAATAATGGGGTCCTATGGGGTGGGAGGGGGCAGGAATGGGGTCCTATGGGGTGGGGGAAGGAATGGGGGCCTATGGGAGCAGTAATGGGGTCTTATGGGGTGGGGGTTCAGTAATGGGGTCCTATGGGGGCAGCAATGGGGTCCTATGGGGGTCGGAAGGAATGGGGTCCTATGGGGGCAGTAATGGGGTCCTATGGGGTGAGGGCAGTAATGGGGTCCTATGGGGTGGGAGGGGGCAGCAATAGGGTCCTATGGGGGCAGTAATGGGGTTCTATGGGGTGAGGGGGCAGTAATGGGGTCCTATGGGAGTTCTATGGGGTGGGGGTTCAGTAATAGGGTCCTATGGGGGCAATAATGGGGTCCTATGGGGTGGGGGCAGTAATGGGGTCTTATGGGGGTTCTATGGGGGGGGGCAGTAATAGGGTCCTATGGGGGGCAATAATGGGGTCATATGGGGTGGGGGAAAGAATGGGGTCCTATGGGGGCAATAATGGGGTCCTATGGGGGGGGTCCTATAATGGGGTCCTATATGGGGTGATCCTATAATGGAGCCCTATGGGGTGATCCTATAATGGGATCCTATGGGGTCCTATATGGGGTCCTATGTGGGTCCTATAATGGGGTCCTATGGGGGTGACCCTATAATAGGGCCCTATATGGGTCCTATATGGGGTCCTATGGGGGTGATCCTATAATGGGGTCCTATGGGGGTCCTATGGGAGGGTCCTATAATGGGGTCCTATGGGGGTGCTATAATGGGACCCTATGAGGTGCTATGGGGGTGACCCTATAATAGGGCCCTATATGGGTCCTATAATGGGGTCCTATGGGGGTGTCCCATAATGGGGTCCTATAATAGGGTCCTATGGGGGTGACCCTATAATGGGGTCCTATGGGGAGTCCTATGGGAGGGGTCCTCTAATGGGCTCCTATAGGGGTGATCCTATTATGGGGACCTATGGGGTGATCCTATAATGGGACCCTATATGGGTCCTATAATGGGTCCCTATATGGGGTGATCCTATAATGGGGCCCTATGGGGGTCCTATAGGGGTGATTTTATAATGGGGTCCTATGGGGGTCCTATAGTGGGGTCCTATGGGGGGTGTCCTATAATGGGTCCCTATATGGGATCCTATAATAGGGTCCTATAATGGGACCCTATGGGGGCCCTATGGGGGGTGTCCTATAATGGGCTCCTATATGGGATGATCCTATAATGGGATCCTATGGGCGTCCTATAGGGGTGATCCTATAATGGGGTCCTATGGGGGTCCTATAGTGGGGTCCTATGGGGTGATCCTATAATGGGGCCCTATGGGAGTCCTATGGGAGGGGTCCTATAATGGGGTCCTATGGGGGCCCTATGGGGGTCCTATATGGGGTCCTATGGGGGTGATCCTATAATGGGGTCCTATGGGGGGTCCTATAATGAGGCCCTATGGGGGTCCTATATGGGGTGATCCTATAATGGGGTCCTATGGGGTACTATATGGGGTCCTATGGGGGGTGATCCTATAATAGGGCCCTCTATGGGTCCTATATGGGGTAATCCTATAATGGGGTGATCCTATAATGGGGTCCTATGGGGGGTGATCCTATTATAGGGTCCTATGGGATGATCCTATAATGGGGCCCTATGGGGGTCCTATGGGGGTGATCCTATAATGGGGCCCTATGGGAGTCCTATGGGAGGGTCCTATAATGGGGTCCTATGGGGGTGCTATAATGGGACCCTATGGGGGTGCTATGGGGGTGACCCTATAATGGGGCCCTATATGGGTCCTATAATGGGTCCCTATATGGGGTGATCCTATAATGGGGCCCTATGGGGGTCCTATAGGGGTGATTTTATAATGGGGTCCTATGGGGGTCCTATAGTGGGGTCCTATGGGGGGTGTCCTATAATGGGGCCCTATGGGGTCCTATATGGGGTCCTATGGGGGGTGATCCTATAATGGGTGCCTATGGGGGTGACCCTATAATAGGGCCCTATATGGGTCCTATATGGGGTCCTATGGGGGTGTCCTATAATGGGGTCCTATAATGGGGTCGACCCTATAATAGGGCCCTATCGGGGTCCTCTATGGGATCCTCTAATGGGCTCCTATAGGGGTGATCCTATAATGGGGTCCTATAATGGGGTCCTATAATGGGGTCCTATAGGGGTGATCCTATAATGGGGTCCTATGGGGGTCTTATAGTGGGGTCCTATGGGGGGTGTCCTATAATGGGACCCTATGGGGTCCTATATGGGGTGATCCTATAATGAGACCCTATGGGGGTCCTATAATGGGCCCTATGGTGGTGCTATAATGGGACCCTATGGGGGTGCTATGGGGGTGACCCTATAATGGGGCCCTATATGGGTCCTATAATGGGTCCCTATATGGGGTGATCCTATAATGGGGCCCTATGGGGGTCCTATGGGGGTGATTTTATAATGGGGTCCTATGGGGGTCCTATAGTGGGGTCCTATGGGGAATCCTATAATAGGGTCCTATAATGGGACCCTATGAGGTTCTATGGGGGTCCTATATGGGGTCCTATGGGGGTGATCCTATAATGGGGCCCTATGGGGTCCTATAGGGGGTCCTATAATGGGGTCCTATATGGGGTCCTATGGGGAGGTGTCCTATAATGGGATCCTATGGGATGATCCCATAATGGGGTCCTATAGGGGTGATCCTATTATAGGGTCCTATGGGGGTCCTATAGTGGGGTCCTATGGGGGGTGTCCTATAATGGGTCCCTATGGGGGATCCTATAATAGGGTCCTATAATGGGACCCTATGGGGGCCCTATGGGGGGTGTCCTATAATGGGCTCCTATATGGGATGATCCTATAATGGGATCCTATGGGCGTCCTATAGGGGTGATCCTATAATGGGGTCCTATGGGGGTCCTATAGTGGGGTCCTATGGGGTGATCCTATAATGGGGCCCTATGGGAGTCCTATGGGAGGGGTCCTATAATGGGGTCCTATGGGGGCCCTATGGGGGTCCTATATGGGGTCCTATGGGGGTGATCCTATAATGGGGTCCTATGGGGGGGTCCTATAATGAGGCCCTATGGGGGTCCTATATGGGGTGATCCTATAATGGGGTCCTATGGGGTACTATATGGGGTCCTATGGGGGGTGATCCTATAATAGGGCCCTCTATGGGTCCTATATGGGGTAATCCTATAATGGGGTGATCCTATAATGGGGTCCTATGGGGGGTGATCCTATTATAGGGTCCTATGGGATGATCCTATAATGGGGCCCTATGGGGGTCCTATGGGGGTGATCCTATAATGGGGTCCTATGGGGTGATCCTATAATGGGGCCCTATGGGAGTCCTATGGGAGGGTCCTATAATGGGGTCCTATAATGGGGTCCTATAGGGGTGTACTTTAATGGAGTCCTATGGGGGGGTCCTATAATGGGGCCCTATGGGGGGGTCCTATAATGGGGTCCTATGGGGGGGTCCTATAATGGGGTCCTATATGGGGTGATCCTATAATGGGGCCCTATGGGGGGTGATCCTATAATGGGGTCCTATGGGGGGGTTCCTATAATGGGGCCCTATGGGGGGTGATCCTATAATGGGATGCTATGGGGGAGATCCTATAATGGGGCCCTATGGGGTCCTATAGGGGGTCCTATAATGGGGTCCTATAAGGGGTCGTATGGGGGTCCTATATGGGGTCCTATGGGGGTGATCCTGTAATGGGGTCCTATGGGGGTGACCCTATAATGGGGCCCTATGGGTGTCCTATGGGGGTGTCTTATAATGGGTGCCTATGGGGGTCCTATATGGGGTCCTATGGGGGTGATCCTATAATAGGGTCCTATGGGGTGATCCTATAATGGGGCCCTATGGGAGTCCTATGGGAGGGTCCTATAGTGGGGTCCTATGGGGGGTGATCCTATAATGGGATCCTATGGGGATCCTATAATGGGCTCCTTTAGGGGTGATCCTATTATAGGGCCCTATGGGGTGATTCCATAATGGGGTCCTAGAATGGGGTCCTAGAATGGGGTCCAATATAGGGTGATCCTATAATAGGGTCCTATAGGGGTGATCCTATTATAGAGTCCTATGGGGGTCCTATAATGGGGTCTTATATGGGGTGATCCTATGGGGGTCCAATGGGGATCCTATGGGGTGATCCTATAATGGGGCCCTATGGGGTCCTATATGGGGTCCTATGGGGGGTGATCCTATAATGGGGCCCTATGGGGGATCCTATAATAGGGTCCTATAATGGGGTCCTATGGGGAGTCCTATGGGGGTGTCCTATAATGGGATCCTATGGGGTGATCCTATAATGGGGCCCTATGGGGGTGACCCTATAATAGGGCCCTATATGGGGTCTTATGGGGGTGATCCTATAATGGGGTCCTATAATGGGGTCCTATGGGGGGTGTGCTATAATGAGACCCTATGCGGGTCCTATGGGGGGTGTCCTATAATGGGCTCCTATGGGGGTGATCCTATAATGGGTCCCTATGGGGAACCTCTAATGGGCTCCTATAGGGGTGATCCTATAATGGGGTCCTATAATGGGTCCCTATGGGGGTGATCCTATAATGGGTCCCTATGGGGATCCTATAATGAGCTCCTATAGGGGTGATCCTATAATGGGGTCCTATAATGGGGTCCTATAGGGGTCCTATAGTGGGGTCCTATGGGGTGATCCTATAATGGGGTCCTATATGGGTCCTCTATGGGGAACCTCTAATGGGCTCCTATAGGGGTGATCCTATAATGGGGTCCTATAATGGGTCCCTATGGGGGTGATCCTATAATGGGTCCCTATGGGGACCCTATAATGGGCTCCTATAGGGGTGATCCTATAATGGGTCCCTATGGGGGTGATCCTATAATGGGTCCCTATGGGGATCCTCTAATGGGCTCCTATAGGGGTGATCCTATATAGGGTCCTATGGGGGTCCTATAGTGGGGCCCTATGGGGGTCCTATAATGGGGTCCTATGGGGGTGATCCTATAATGAGGTCCTATATGGGGTGATCCTATTATGGGGACCTATGGGGTGATCCTATAATGGGATCCTATGGGGTCCTATATGGGGTCCTATGTGGGTCCTATAATGGGGTCCTATGGGGGTGACCCTACAATAGGGCCCTATATGGGTCCTATAATGGGTCCTATGGGGTGATCCTATAATGGGGCCCTATATGGGTCCTATAATGGGGCCCTATGGGGGGTGTCCTATAATGGGGTCCTATATGGGGTCCTATGGGAGTCCTATATGGGGTCCTATGGGGTGATCCTCTATGGGGTCCTATGGGGTGATCATATAATGGGGTCCTATGGGGGGGTGATCCTATAATGGGGTCCTATGGGGGTGAACCTATTATAGGGTCCTATTGGGATGTCCTATAATGGGGCCCTATGGGAGTGATCCTATAATGGGTGCCTATGGGGGTCCTATAGGGGGTCCTATAATGGGGTCCTATAGGGGTGATCCTATAATGGGGTCCTATATGGGGTCCTATAATGGGGTCCTATATGGGGTCCTATGGGGGTCCTATATGGGGTCCTATGGGGTGATCCTCTATGGGGTCCTATGGGGTGATCCTATAGTGGGGTCCTATGGGAGGGGTCCTATAATGGGATCCTATGGGCATCCTATGGGGGTCCAATGGGGGATCCTATGTGGGTGTCCTATAATGGGCTCCTATGGGGGTGATCCTATAATGGGTCCCTATGGGGATCCTCTAATGGGCTCCTATAGGGGTGATCCTATAATGGGTCCCTATGGGGATCCGCTAATGGGCTCCTATAGGGGTGATCCTATAATAGGGTCCTATAGTGGGGTCCTATGGGGTGACCCTATAATGGGGCCCTCTATGGGTCCTATAATGGGGCCCTATGGGGTGACCCTATAATGGGGTCCTATGGGGTGATCCTATAATGGGGCCCTATGGGGGTCCTATGGGGGGGGTCCTATAATGGAGCTCTTTGGGGTTCCTATAATGGGGTCCTATGGGGGTCCTATAATGGTCCTATGGGGTGATCCTATAATGGGGCTCTATGGGGGGTGATCCTATAATGTGGTCCTATAATGGGGTCCTATATGGGGTGATCCTATAATGGGGTCCTATGGGGGTGATCCTATAATGGGGTCCTATAATGGGGTCCTATAGGGGTCCTATAGTGGGGTCCTATGGGGGTCCAATGGGGGTCCTATAGGGGTGATCCTATAATGGGTCCCTATGGGGATCCTCTAATGGGCTCCTATAGGGGTGATCCTATTATAGGGTCCTATGGGTGTACTATAATGGGATCCTATGGGGTCCTATATGGGGTCCTATGTGGGTCCTATAATGGGGTCCTATGGGGGTGACCCTATAATAGGGCCCTATATGGGTCCTATATGGGGTCCTATGGGGGTGATCCTTTAATGGGGTCCTATAATGGGGTGCTATGGGGGTGACCCTATAATGGGGTCTTATGGGGGTGATCCTATAATGGGGTCCTATAATGGGGTCCTATGGGGTGATCCTATAATGGGTCCCTATGGGGATCCTCTAATGGGCTCCTATAGGGGTGATCCTATAATGGGTCCCTATGGGGGTCCTATAGTGGGGTCCTATGGGGGGTGTCCTATAATGGGTCCCTATGGGGGATCCTATAATAGGGTCCTATAATGGGACCCTATGGGGGCCCTATGGGGGGTGTCCTATAATGGGCTCCTATATGGGATGATCCTATAATGGGATCCTATGGGCGTCCTATAGGGGTGATCCTATAATGGGTTCCTATAATAGGGTCCTATATAGGTATCCTATAATGGGGCCCTATGGGGCGATCCTATAATGGGGTCCTATGGGGGTCCTATAATGGGGTGATCCTATAATGGGGTCCTATATGGGATGATCCTATAATGGGGTCCTATGGGGGTCCTATAATGGGTCCCTATGGGGGTGCTATAATGAGACCCTATGTGGGTCCTATGGGGGGTTTCCTATAATGGGATCCTATGGGGGTGATCCTATAATGGGTCCCTATGGGGTGATCCTATAATGGGGTCCTATGGGGGTGATCCTATAATGGGTCCCTATGGGGATCCTATAATGGGCTCCTATAGGGGTGATCCTATAATGGGGTCCTATAATGGGGTCCTATAGGGGTCCTATAGTGGGGTCCTATGGGGTGATCCTATAATGGGCTCCTACAGGGGTGATCCTATAATGGGTCCCTATGGGGGTGATCCTATAATGGGTCCCTATGGGGATCCTCTAATGGGCTCCTATAGGGGTGATCCTATAATGGGGTCCTATGGGGGTCCTATAGTGGGGTCCTATGGGGGTCCTATAATGGTCCTATGGGGTGATCCTATAATGGGGCCCTATGGGGTCCTATATGGGGTCCTATGGGGGGTGATCCTATAATGGGGTCCTATGGGATGATCCTATAATGGGTCCCTATGGGGATCCTATAATGGGGTCCTATAATGGGGTCCTATGGGGGTGACCCTATAATGGGGCCCTATGGGGGTCCTATAGTGGGGTCCTATGGGGTGATCCTATAATGGGGCCCTATAATGGGACCCTATGGGGGCCCTATGGGGGTGTCCTATAATGGGATCCTTTGGGGTGATCCTATAATGGGGCCCTATGGGGGTGACCCTATAATAGGGCCCTATATGGGTCCTATATGGGGTCCTATGGGGGTGATCCTATAATGGGGTCCTATGGGGGTGACCCTATAATCGGGCCCTATATGGGTCCTATAATGGGGTCCTATGGGGGTGATCCTATAATGGGGCCCTATGGGGGTCCTATAGTGGGGTCCTATGGGGTGATCCTATAATGGGGCCCTATAATGGGACCCTATGGGGGCCCTATGGGGGTGTCCTATAATGGGATCCTATGGGGTGATCCTATAATGGGGCCCTATGGGGGTGACCCTATAATAGGGCCCTATATGGGTCCTATATGGGGTCCTATGGGGGTGATCCTATAATGGGGTCCTATGGGGGTGACCCTATAATCGGGCCCTATATGGGTCCTATAATGGGGTCCTATGGGGGTGATCCTATAATGGGGTCCTATAATGGGGTCCTATAGGGGTCCTATAGTGGGGTCCTATGGGGTGATCCTATAATGGGGTCCTATGGGGGTGATCCTATAATGGGGTCCTATAATGGGTCCCTATGGGGGTGATCCTATAATGGGTCCCTATGGGGATCCTATAATGGGCTCCTATAGGGGTGATCCTATAATGGGGTCCTATAATGGGGTCCTATAGGGGTCCTATAGTGGGGTCCTATGGGGGGTGTCCTATAATGGGCTCCTATAGGGGTGATCCTATAATGGGTCCCTATGGGGGTGATCCTATAATGGGTCCCTATGGGGGTGATCCTATAATGGGTCCCTATGGGGATCCTCTAATGGGCTCCTATAGGGGTGATCCTATAATGGGTCCCGATGGGGGTGCTATGAGGGTGCTATAATGGGACCCTATGGGGGTCCTATGGGGTGATCCCATAATAGGGTCCTATGGGGTCCTATATAGGGTCTTATATGTGTCTCCTATAGGGGGCGCCGTTACCTGAGCCAGGGTCATCCTCTGTTGCGGGGCGGAGCGCAGCACGAGGGCGATGAGAGCCAGGTACGAGTACGGGGGCTTGGGGTGACGGCGGTAACGGCGGGGAGACATGGGGTATGGGGGTATGGGGGCGGGTATAGGGGCGGGTATAGGGTTATGGGGTTATGGGGTCGGGTATGGGGTCGGATATAGGGTTATAGGGTATGGGGTTATAGGGTTATAGGGTCGGATATAGGGGTATGGGGTCGGGTATAGGGTTATGGGGCTATGGGGTCGGATATAGGGTCGGATATAGGGTTATGGGGTCGGGTATAGGGTCGGATATAGGGTTATGGGGTCGGGTATAGGGTTATGGGGCTATGGGGTCGGATATAGGGTCGGATATAGGGTTATGGGGTTATGGGGTCGGGTATGGGGTCGGATATAGGGTCGGATATAGGGTTATGGGGTCGGATATAGGGTCGGATATAGGGTTGGATATAGGGTTGGATATAGGGTTATGGGGTCGGATATAGGGTCGGATATAGGGTTGGATATAGGGTTATGGGGTCGGATATAGGGTTATGGGGTCGGATATAGGGTTATGGGGTCGGATATAGGGTTATAGGGGCGGGGATGGGGTTATAGGGGCGGATATAGGGTTATAGGGGCGGGGATGGGGTCGGATATGGGGCTATGGGGTTATAGGGTTGGGTATAGGGTCGGATATAGGGTTATGGGGTTATAGGGTCGGGTATGGGGCAGGATATGGGATGGGGGGGATATGGGGTCGGATATAGGGCAGGATATGGGGTTATGGGGTCGGATATGGGGTCGGATATGGGGTTATGGGGTCGGATATGGGGTTGGATATGGGGTTATGGGGTCGGATATGGGGTTATGGGGCTGGATATGGGGTCGGATATGGGGTTATGGGGTCGGGTATGGGGTGGAGGGGTCGGGTATGGGGTGGAGGGGGGGATATGGGGTTATGGGGTCGGATATAGGGCAGGATATGGGGTTATGGGGTCGGATATAGGGTCGGATATAGGGTCGGATATAGGGTTATGGGGTTATGGGGTCGGGTATGGGGTCGGATATAGGGTCGGATATAGGGTTATGGGGTCGGATATAGGGTCGGATATAGGGTTGGATATAGGGTTATGGGGTCGGATATAGGGTTATGGGGTCGGATATAGGGTTATGGGGTCGGATATAGGGTTATAGGGGCGGGGATGGGGTTATAGGGCCGGATATAGGGTTATAGGGGCGGGGATGGGGTTATAGGGGCGGATATAGGGTTATAGGGGCGGGGATGGGGTCGGGTATAGGGTTATGGAGTCAGATATGGGGTTGTGGGGTCGGCTATAGGGCTGGATATGGGGTCGGATATAGGGTCGGATATAGGGTTATGGGGTCAGATATAGGGTTATGGGGTCGGATATAGGGTCGGATATAGGGTTATGGGGTTATAGGGTCGGGTATAGGGTCGGATATTGGGTTATGGGGTCGGATATAGGGTCGGATATAGGGTCGGATATAGGGTTATGGGGTTATAGGGTCGGGTATAGGGTCGGATATAGGGTTATGGGGTCGGATATAGGGTTATAGGGGCGGGTATGGGGTTATGGGGTTGGATATAGGGTTATGGGGTCGGGTATGGGGTTATGGGGTTATAGGGTTATAGGGTCGGATATAGGGTTATGGGGTTATAGGGTTATAGGGTCGGATATAGGGTTATGGGGTTATAGGGGCGGATATAGGGTCGGATATAGGGTTATGGGGTTATAGGGTATGGGGTTATGGGGTTGGATATGGGGTTATGGGGTTATGGGGTCGGATATGGGGTTATGGGGTCGGATATGGGGGTATGGGATCGGGTATGGGGATATGGGGTCGGATATAGGGTTATGGGGGCGGGGATGGGGTTATAGGGGCGGGTATAGGGTTATAGGGTCGGATATAGGGTTATAGGGGCGGGTATAGGGTTATAGGGGCGGGTATAGGGGCGGGTATAGGGTTATAGGGTCGGATATAGGGTTATAGGGGCAGGTATAGGGTTATAGGGTATGGGGTTATAGGGGCGGGTATAGGGTTATGGGGTCGGATATAGGGTTATAGGGGCGGGTATAGGGGCGGGTATAGGGTTATAGGGGCGGATATAGGGTTATAGGAGCGGGGATGGGGGCAGGTATGGGGTTATGGGGTCGGATATGGGGTGGAGGGGGGGATATGGGGATATGGGGTAGGGTATGGGGTTATGGGGTCGGCTATGGGGTTATGGGGTTATGGGGTCGAATATGGGGTTATGGGGTCGGATATGGGGTTATGGGGTCGGATATGGGGATATGGGGTCGGGTATGGGGTTATGGGGTCGGATATGGGGTGGAGGGGGGGATATGGGGATATGGGGTCGGATATGGGGTTATGGGGTTGGATATGGGGTTGTGGGGTCGGATATGGGGTTATGGGGTCGGATATAGGGTCGGATATGGGGTTATGGGGTCGGGTATGGGGTTATGGGGTTATGGGGTCGGCTATGGGGTGGGGGGAGGATATGGGGTGGGGAAGGGAATATGGGGTCGGCTATGGGGTGGAGGGGGGGGATATGAGGTTATGGGGTCGGGTATGGGGTTATGGGGTCGGGTATGGGGTTATGGGGCTGGATATGGGGTCGGGTATGGGGTTATGGGGTCGGGTATGGCGTTATGGGGTCGGGTATGGGGCTATGGGGTCGGTTGTAGGGTGAGGAGAGGAGGCAGCTATGGGGTGAGGAGCGCATGGGGAAGGGATGTGGGGCGGCCCTATAGGGAGGTGGGGCCGGGAGGGGATGTGGGGCTGCCCTATAGGGGATGTGGGGCGGCCCTATAGGGAGGAGGGGCGGCCCTATAAGGAGGTGGGGCGGCCCTATAAGGATGTGGGGCTGCCCTATAAGGATGTGGGGCTGCCCTATAAGGAGGTGGGGCGGCCCTATAGGGAGGAGGGGCCGGGAGGGGATGTGGGGCTGCCCTATAGGGTATATGGGGCGGCCCTATAAGGATGTGGGGCTGCCCTATAGGGGATGTAGGGCGGCCCTATAAGGATGTGGGGCGGCCCTATAAGGAGGTGGGGCGGCCCTATAGGGGATGTGGGGCGGGAAGGGGGTGGGATTTGGGATTGGGATTGGGATTGGATGGGGTGGGGGATGGGATCTGCTATGGGGTGGATGGGAGATGTGGGGCTGGGGGGGATATGGGGTCTATAGGGTCTATAGGGTCAAGGGGGTTAAGGGGGTCTATGGGGTCAATGGGGTCTTTGGGGTTAATGGGGTCTGTGAGGTTAATGGGGTCTATGGGGTCTGTGGGATTAATGGGGTTAATGGGGTCTGTGGGGTCTATAGGGTCTATGGGGTTAATGGGGTTAATGGGGTTAATGGGGTCTGTGGGGTATATGGGGTCAGTGAGCTTTATGGGGTCAGAGGGGTTAATGGGGTCTGTGAGGTCTATGGGGTTAATGGGGTCAATGGGGTCTGTGGGGTTAATGGGATTAATGGGGTCTGTGGGGTCAGTGGGGTTAATGGGGGTCTGTGGGGTCTGTGGGGTCAATGGGGTCTGTGGGTCTATGGGGTCAGTGAGCTTTATGGGATCTATGGGGTCTATGGGGTCAATGGGGTCTATGGGGTCTATGGGGTCTGTGGGGTCTGTGGGGTCAATGGGGTCTATGGGGTCTATGGGGTCTGTGGGGTTAATGGGATTAATGGGGTCTATGGGGTTAATGGGGTATATGGGGTCAATGGGGTTAATGGGGTCAATAGGGTCTGTGGGGTTAATGGGGTCAATGGGGTCTATGGGGTCAGTGGGGTTAATGGGGTCTGTGGGTCTATGGGGTCAATAAGCTTTATGGGGTCAATGGGGTCTGTGGGGTTAATGGGATTAATGGGGTTAATGTGGTCTTTGAGGTTAATGGGTTTTATGGGGTCTGTGGGGTCAATGGGGTCGGTGAGCTTTATGGGGTCAGTGGGGTCAATGGGGTCAATAAGGTCTGTGGGGTTAATGGGGATAATGGAGTCTATGGGGTCTATGGGGTCAATGGGGTTAATGGGGTTAATGGGGTCTGTGGGGTCAATGAGGGTCTGTGGGGTCTGTGGGGTCAATGGGGTCAGGGAGATCTATGGGGTCAGTGAGCTTTATGGGGTCAATGGGGTTAATGGGGTCTGTGGGGTTAATGGGATTAATGGGGTCTATGGGGTCAATGGGGTTAATGGTGGTCTGTGGGGTCAATGGGGTCTATGGGGTTTATGGGGTCAATGGGGTCTGTGGGGTCAATGGGGTCTATGGGGTTTATGGGGTCAATGGGGTCTGTGGGGTCAATGGGGTCTGTGAGGTTAATGGGATTAATGGGGTCTATGGGGTCAATGGGGTCAATGGGGTCAATGGGGTCTATGGGGTCTACGGGGTTAATGGGGTCTGTGGGTCTATGGGGTCAATGGGGTCGGTGAGCTTTATGGGATCAATGGGGGTCTGAAGGGTCAGGGGGGTCTATGGGGTCAGTGAGCTTTATGGGGTCAGTAGGGTTAATGGGGTCAATAAGGTCTGTGGGGTTAACGGGGTCAATAGGGTCTGTGGGGTTAATGGGGTCTGTGGGGTTAATGGGGTCAATAGGGTCTGTGGGGTTAATGGGGTTAATGGGGTCTATGGGGTCAGGGGGATCTATGGGGTCAGTGAGCTTTATGGGGTCAATGGGGTTAATGGGGTCAATGGGGTCTATAGGGTCAGTGGGGTCTATGGGATCAATGGGGTCTGTGGGTCTATGGGGTCAATGAGCTTTATGGGGTCAATGAGGGTCTGTGGGGTCAGGGGGATCTATGGGGTCAGTGAGCTTTATGGGGTCAATGGGGTTAATGGGGTCAATAAGGTCTGTGGGGTTAGTGGGGTCTATGGGGTTAATGGGGTCAGTGGGGTTAATGGGGTCTATGGGGTCTGTGGGGTTAATGGGATTAATGGGGTCTATGGGGTCAATGGGGTTAATGGGGTCTATGGGGTCTATGGGGTCTATGGGGTCTATGGGGTCTATGGGGTCAATGGGGTCTGTGGGGTCAATGGGGTTAATGGGGTCTGTGGGGTTAATGGGGTCAATGGGGTTTGTGGGGTCTATGGGGTCTGTGGGGTTAATGGGGTCTATGGGGTCAATGGGGTCTATGGTGTCGGGGGATCTATGGGGTCAGTGAGCTTTATGGGGTCAATGGGGTTAATGGGGTCAATGGGGTCTATAGGGTCAGTGGGGTCTATGGGGTCAATAAGGTCTGTGGGGTCAATGGGGTTAATGGGGTCTGTGGGGTCAATGAGGGTCTGTGGGGTCAGGGGGATTAATGGGGTCTATGGGGTCAATGGGGTCAATGGGGTCTATGGGGGCTGTGGGGTTAATGGGGTCTGTGGGTCTATGGGGTCAATGGGGTCGGTGAGCTTTATGGGATCAATGGGGGTCTGAAGGGTCAGGGGGGTCTATGGGGTCAGTGAGCTTTATGGGGTCAGTAGGGTTAATGGGGTCAATAAGGTCTGTGGGGTTAATGGGGTCAATAGGGTCTGTGGGGTTAATGGGGTCTGTGGGGTTAATGGGGTCAATAGGGTCTGTGGGGTTAATGGGGTTAATGGGGTCTGTGGGGTCAATGGGGTTAATGGGGTCTATGGGGGCTGTGGGGTCAATGGGGTCTGTGGGGTTAATGGGGTCTGTGGGGTCTGTGGGGTCAATGGGGTTAATGGGGTCTATGGGGGCTGTGGGGTTAATGGGGTCTGTGGGGTCAATGGGGTCGGTGAGCTTTATGGGGTCAGTGGTGTTAATGGGGTCAATGGGGTCTGTGGGGTCAGTGGGATTAATGGGGTCAATGGGGTCAGTGGGTTCAATGAGGTCTGTGGGGTTAATGGGATTAATGGGATCTATGGGGTTAATGGGGTCAATAGTGTCTGTGGGGTTAATGGGGTTAATGGGGTCTGTGGGGTCTATGGGGTGAATAGGGGTCTGTGGAGTCTGTGGGGTTAATGGGGTCAGTGAGCTTTATGGGGTCAGTGAGTCTTATGGGGTCAATGGGGTTAATGGGGTCTGTGTGGTCTATGGGGTCGATGTGGGTCTGTGGGGTCAATGGGGTCAGTGTGTTTTATAGGGTCTGTGGGTTCATTGGGGCCAGCGAGTTCAATGGGGTCAGTGAACTTTATGGGGTCAGTGGGGTCAGTGGGGTCAGTGAGTTTTATAGGGTCTGTGGGGTCCCCATGGGGTCCCCATAGGCACCAATGGAGCCCCATAGAGCCCATAGGGCCCCATAGAAACATGCCTACCCCATATCTATCCCCATGTCCCCAACCCCATTAAGGTGTCTATGGGGTCCCATTGAGTTTTATGGGGTCCCATTGGTGTCTATGGGTTCACATTGATGTCTATGGGGTCACATTGGGGTCTTTGTGGTCCCACTGGTGTCTATGGGGTCACATTGATGTCTATGGGGTCCCATTGGTGTCTATGGGTTCCCATTGAGATCTATGGGGTCACATTGAGTTCTATTGGGTCCCATTGGGGCCTATGGGGTCCCACTGATGTCTATGGGGCCCCATTGGGGTCTATGGGTTCCCATTGATGTCTATGGGTTCCCTTTGATGTCTATGGGTCCCATTGATTTCTATGGGGTCCCACTGATGTCTATGGGGTCCCACTGAATTCCATGGGGTCCCATTGATGTCTAAAGGGTCCCATTCAAATCTATGGGTTCCCAGTGTTGTCTATGGGGTCCCATTGAGTTCTATTGGGTCCCATTGATGTCTATGGGTCCCATTGACGGCTATGGGGTCCTATTAGTGTCTATGGGGTCCTATTGATGTCTATGGGGTCCCATTGATGTCCATGGAGTTCCATTGATGTCTATGGGATCCCACTGGTGTCTATGGGGTCACATTGATGTCTATGGGGTCCTAATGGTGTCTATGGGGTATAATTGGTATCTATGGGGTCCCATTGGTGTCCATGGGGTCACATTGAGTTCTGTTGGGTCCCATCGGGCTATATGGGGTCCCATTGTTGTCTATGGGGTCCCATTGGGGTTTACGGGGTCCCATTGGGGTCTATGGGGTCCCATTGAAGTCTATGGGTTCCCATTGATGTCTGTGGGTTCCCTCTGATGTCTATGGGTCCCATTGATTTCTATGGGGTCCCACTGATGTCTATGGGTCCCATTGATGGCTATGGGGTCCCATTGGGGTCTATAGGGTTACATTGAGGTCTATGGGGTCACACTGTGATCCATGGTCTCCCATTGAGTTCTATGGGGTCACATTGAGGTTTATTGCTCCCACTGATGTCTATGGGGTCACAATGGTGTCTATGGGGTCCCACTGATGTCCATGGGGTCACATTGAGGTATATTGGGGTCCCATTGAGGTTTATGGGGTCGCATTGAAGTCCATGGGATCACGCTGATGTCCATGTGGTCACGTTGAGGCCTATGGTGTCCCATTGATGTTTATAGGATCCCTTTATGGTCTGTGGGGTCCCATTGATGTCCATGGTGTCCCATTGATGTCTATGGGGTCCCATTGGTGCCTATGGGTTCCCATTGATTTCTACGGGGTCCCATTGATGTCTATGGGGTCTCATTGAGTTTTATTGGCTCCCATTGGTTTTAATGGTCCCACTGATGTATATGGGGTCCCATTGAGGTTTATGGGGTCACACTGAAGTCCATGGGGTCACGTTGAGGCCTATGGTATCCCATTGATGTCTATAGGATCCCTTTACGGTCTATGAGGTTCCATTGATGTCTATGGGGTCCCATTGAGTCCTAGGGGGTCCCATTGATGTCTATGGGGTCCCATTGGTGTCTATGGCATCCCATTGAGTTCTATGGGGTCCCATTGATGTCTATGGGGTTCCATTGGTGTCTGTGGGTCCCATTGATGTCTAAGGGGTCCCATTGATTTCTATGGGGTCCCACTGAGTCCTATGAGTCCCATTGGTGTCTATGGGGTCCCATTGATGTCTATGGCATCCCGTTGAGTGCTATGGGGTCCAATTGTGTCTTATGGGGTCCCATTGATGTCTATGGGTTCCCATTGGGTTCTATGGGGTCCCATTGGTGTCTATGGGATCCCACTGAGTTCTATGAGGTCCCATTGATGTCTATGGGGTCCCATTGATGTCTATGGCATATCGTTGAGTTCTATGGGGTTCCACTGAGTCCTATGGGATCCCACTGATGTCTATGGGGTCCCACTGGGTTCTAAGGGGTCCCATTGATGTCTACGGCATCCCATTGAGTTCTGTGGGGTCCCATTGAGTTTTATTGGCTCCCATTGGTCTTTATGGGTCCCATTGATGTCTATGGGGTCACATTGAGGTTTATGGGGTCTCATTGAGGTTTATGGGGTCACATTGAAGTCCATGGGATCACGCTGATGTCCATGTGGTCACGTTGAGGCCTATGGTGATCTATGGGGTCACATTGGTTTGTATGGGTCCCATTGGTGCCTATGGGTTCCCATTGATTTCTACGGGGTCCCATTGATGTCTATGGGGTCTCACTGATGTCCATGGTGTCCCATTGATGTCTATGGGGTCTCATTGGGGTCTATGGGATCTCACTGATGTCTATGGGGTCCCAATGAGTTCTTTGGGATCCCATTGATGTCTATGGGTTCCCATTGAGATCTATGGGGTCTCATTGGTGTCTATGAGGTCTCATTGGTGTCTATGGCATCCCATTGAGTTCTATGGGGTCCCTTTGTAGTCTATGGGGTCCCATTCGTGTCTATGGCATCCCATTGAGTTCTATGGGGTCCCATTGATGTTTATGGGGTCCAATTGGTGTCTATGGGGTCCCATTGGGTTCTACGTTGTCCAATGGGGTCCCATTGAGTCCTATGGGTTCCTATTGATGTCTGTGGGGTCCCACTGATGTCTATGGGACCCCATTGGTGTCTATGAGGTCCCATTGGTGTCTATGGCATCCCGTTGAGTTCTATAGGGTCCCATTGGTGTCTTTGGGGTCCCACTGATGTCTATGGGATCCCAATGATGTCCTTGGTGTCCCATTGGTGTCTATGGGTCAAACTGGGGTCTATGGCGTCCCTTTGGGGTCTATGAGATCCCATT
This sequence comes from Excalfactoria chinensis, assembly GCF_039878825.1. Lineage (NCBI taxonomy): Eukaryota > Metazoa > Chordata > Aves > Galliformes > Phasianidae > Excalfactoria > Excalfactoria chinensis. The sequence goes on from NC_092826.1 coordinate 685,768, forward strand.
GAGTTCTATGGGGTCCCATTGTGTCCTATGGGTTCCCATTGGGTTCTACGTTGTCCCATTGAGTTCTATGGGGTCTCATTGATGTCTCTGGGATCCCATTGAGTTCTATGGGGTCCCACTGAGTCCTATATGGTCCCACTGATGTCTATGGGGTCCCTTGGTGTCTATGGGGTCAAATGATGTCTATGGGGTCCAATTGATTTCATTGGATCCCACTGAGTCCTATGGGGTCCCATTAAGTTCTATGGGGTCCCATTGATGTCTGTGGCATCCCGTTGAGTTCTATAGGGTCCCATTGAGTTCTATGGGGTTCCACTGAGTCCTATAGGGTCCCATTGATGTCTATGGGGTTCCATTGATGTCTATAGGGTCCCATTGATGTCTATGGGGTCCCACTGAGTCCTATGAGTCCCATTGGTGTCTATGGGGTCCCATTGGTGTCTATAGGGTCCCATTGGTGTCTATGGAGTCCCATTGATGTCTATGGGGTCCCACTGATGTCTATGGGGTCCCACTGATGTCTGTGGTGTCCCATTGAGTTCTATGGGTCCCATTGATGTCTATGGGGTCCCATTGGTGTCTATGGGATCCCATTGGGGTCTGTGGGTCCCATTGATGTCTATGGGGTTCCATTGGTGTCTATGGCATCCCATTGAGTTCTATGGGGTCCCATTGGTGTCTATGGGGTCCCACTGAGTCCTATAGGGTCCCACTGAGTCCTATGAATCCCATTGGTGTCTATGGGGTCCCATTGATGTCTATGGCATCCCGTTGAGTTCTATGGGGTCCCATTGAGTTCTATGGGGTCTCATTGATGTCTCTGGGATCCCATTGAGTTCTATGGGGTCCCACTGAGTCCTATAGGGTCCCATTGATGTCTATGGGGTTTCATTGGTGTCTGTGGGTCCCATTGATGTTTATGGGGTCCCATTGTGTTCTATGGGGTCCCACTGAGTCCTATGGGTTCCTATTGATGTCTGTGGGGTCCCACTGATGTCTGTGGGGTCCCACTGATGTCTATGGGACCCCATTGGTGTCTATGGGGTCCCATTGGTGTCTATGGGTCCCATTGAGTTCTATGGGGTCCCATTGTTGTCTATAGGTCCCATTGATGTCTATGGCATCCCGTTGAGTCCTATAGGGTCCCATTGAGTCCTATGAGTCCCATTGGTGTCTATGGGGTCCCATTGGTGTCTATAGGGTACCATTGGTGTCTATGGGGTCCCATTGATGTCTATGGGTCCCATTGATGTCTATGGGGTCCCATTGACGTCTATGGTGTCCCATTGATGTCTATAGGATCCCTTTATGGTCTGTGGGGTCCCATTGATGTCTATAAGTCCCACTGATGTCTGTGGTGTCCCATTGATTTCTATGGGGTCCCACTGAGTCCTATAGGTTCCCATTGATGTCTATGGGGTCCCATTGGTGTCTATAGGGTCCCATTGGTGTCTATGGGGTCCCATTGATGTCTATGGGTCCCATTGATGTCTATGGGGTCCCATTGATGTCTATGGCATCCCGTTGAGTTCTATAGGGTCCCATTGAGTTCTATGGGGTCCCATTGGTGTCTTTGGGGTCCCACTGATATCTATGGGACCCCATTGATGTCCCATTAGTGTCTATGGGGTCCCTTTGGTGTCTATGGGATCCCATTGATGTCTATGGGTCCCATTGATGTCTATGGGGTCCCACTGATGTCTATGGTGTCCCATTGATGTCTATAGGATCCCTTTATGGTCTGTGGGGTCCCATTGATGTCTATAAGTCCCACTGGTGTCTATGGGGTCCCATTGAGTCCTATGGGGTCCCATTGGTGTCTATGGGGTCCCATTGAGTCCTATGGGGTCCCATTGGTGTCTATGGGGTCCCATTGGTGTCTATGGGTCCCATTGAGTTCTATGGGGTCCCACTGAGTCCTATGGGTTCCCATTGGTGTTTATGGGTCCCATTGATGTCTATGGCATCCCATTGAGTCCTATGGGGTCCCATTGATGTCTATGGGGTCCCATTGGTGTCTATGGGGTCCCATTGAGTTCTATGAGGTCCCATTGATGTCTATGAGGTCCCATTAATGTGTAAGGATCCCATTGATGTCTATGGGTCCCATTGAGTTCTATGGGGTCCCACTGAGTCCTATGGGTTCCCATTGGTGTTTATGGGTCCCATTGATGTCTATGGCATCCCATTGAGTCCTATGGGGTCCCATTGATGTCTATGGGGTCCCATTGGTGTCTATGGGGTCCCATTGAGTTCTATGAGGTCCCATTGATGTCTATGAGGTCCCATTAATGTGTAAGGATCCCATTGATGTCTATGGGTCCCATTGAGTTCTATGGGGTCCCACTGATGTCTATGGGGTCCCATTGATGTCTATGGGGTCCCATTGGTGTCTATGGGGTCCCATTGGTGTCTCTGGGTCCCATTGGTGTCTATGGCATCCCATTAAGTTCTATGGGGTCCCATTGATGTCTATGGGGTCCCATTGATGTTTACGGTATCCCATTGATGTCTTTGGGGTCCCATTGATGTCTATGAGGTCCCATTGATGTCTATGGGGTCCCATTGGTGTCTATGAGGTCCCATTGGTGTCTTTGGGGTCCCACTGATGTCTATGGGTTCCCATTGATGTCTATGGGGTCCCATTGGTGTCTATGGCATCCCATTGGTGTCTTTGGGGTCCCACTGAGTCCTATAGGATCCCATTGATGTCCATGGTGTCCCATTGGTATCTATGGGGTCCCATTGAGTCCTATGGGGTCCCATTGGTGTCTATGAGGTCCCATTGGTGTCTATGGATCCCATTGATGTCTATGGGGTCCCATTGAGTCCTATAGGGTCCCATTGAGTCCTATGGGATCCCATTGATGTCTATGGGATCCCATTGATGTCCATGGTGTCCCATTGGTGTCTATGGGGTCCCATTGGTGTCTATGGGGTCCCATTGGTGTCTATGGGGTCCTATTGTTGTCTATAGGTCTCTCTGATGTCTATGGCATCCTGTTGAGTTCTATGAGGTCCCATTGATGTCTATGGGGTCCCACTGAGTCCTATAGGGTCCCATTGGTGTCTATGGGGTCCCATTGGTGTCTCTGGGTCCCATTGGTGTCTATGGCATCCCATTAAGTTCTATGGGGTCCCATTGATGTCTATGGGGTCCCATTGGTGTCTGTGGGTCCCATTGATGTCTATGGGGTCCCATTGATGTCTATGGGGTCCCATTGATGTCCATGGTGTCCCATTGGTGTCTATGGGGTCCCATTGGTGCCTATGGGTCCCATTGAGTTCTATGGGGTCCCACTGAGTCCTATGGGTTCCCATTGGTGTTTATGGGTCCCATTGATGTCTATGGCATCCCATTGAGTCCTATGGGGTCCCACTGATGTCTATGGGGTCCCATTGGTGTCTATGGGTCCCATTGAGTTCTATGGGGTCCCATTGGTGTCAATGGGGTCCCATTGGTGTCTATGGGGTCCCATTGATGTCTATGGGGTTCCATTGGTGTCTGTGGGTCCCATTGATGTCTATGGGGTCCCATTGATGTCTATGGGGTCCCATTGATGTCCATGGTGTCCCATTGGTGTCTATGGGATCCCATTGGTGTCTATGGGGTCCCATTGGTGTCTATGGGGTTCCATTGGTGTCTATGGGACCCCATTGGTGTCTATGGGGTCCCATTGGGGTCTATGGGGTCCCATTGAGTTCTATGGGGTCCCATTAAGTCCTATGGGGTCCCATTGATGTCTATGGCATCCCATTGAGTTCTATGGGGTCCCATTGAGCTCTATGGGGTCCCATTGATGTCTATGGGGTCCCATTGAGTTCTATGGGGTCGCATTGATGTCCATGGTGTCCCATTGGTGTCTATGGGGTCCTATTGGTGTCTATAGGTCTCTCTGATGTTTATGGCATCCTGTTGAGTTCTATAGGGTCCCATTGAGTCCTATGGGGTCCCATTGGTGTCTATGGGGTCCCATTGAGTTCTATGAGGTCCCATTGATGTCTATGAGGTCCCATTAATGTGTATGGATCCCATTGATGTCAATGTGTCCCATTGAGTTCTATGGGGTCCCATTGGTGTCAATGGGGTCCCATTGGTGTCTCTGGGTCCCATTAGTGTCTATGGCATCCCATTAAGTTCTAAGGGGTCCCATTGATGTCTATGGGGTCCCATTGATGTCTATGGTATCCCATTGGTGTCTTTGGGGTCCCATTGGTGTCTATGGGGTCCCATTGAGTTCTATGGGGTCCCATTAAGTCCTATGGGGTCCCATTGATGTCTATGGCATCCCATTGAGTTCTATGGGGTCCCATTGAGCTCTATGGGGTCCCATTGATGTCTATGGGGTCCCATTGAGTTCTATGGGGTCGCATTGATGTCCATGGTGTCCCATTGGTGTCTATGGGGTCCTATTGGTGTCTATAGGTCTCTCTGATGTCTATGGCATCCTGTTGAGTTCTATAGGGTCCCATTGATGTCTATGGGGTCCCATTGGGGTCTATGGGATCCCATTGGGGTCTATGAGGTCCCATTGTGTTTTATGGGATCCCATTGAGCCCTATGGGGTCCCATTGGTGTCTATGGGGTCCCACTGAGTCCTATAGGGTCCCATTGTTGTCTATGGGGTCCCACTGGTGTCTATAGGTCCCGTTGATGTCAATGGCATCTCATTGAGTTCTATGGGGTCCCACTGAGTCCTATGGGGTCCCATTGTTGTCTATGGGGTCCTATTGGTGTCTATAGGTCCCACCGATGTCTATGGCATCCTGTTGAGTCCTATGGGGTCCCATTGAGTTCTATGGGGTCCCACTGAGTCCTATGGGGTCCCATTGGTGTCTTTGGGGTCCCACTGAGTCCTATGGGATCCCATTGATGTCCATGGTGTCCCATTGGTGTCTATGGGATCCCGTTGAGTTCTATAGGGTCCCATTGACTTCTATGGGGTCTCATTGATGTCTCTGGGATCCCATTGAGTTCTATGGGGTCCCACTGAGTCCTATATGGTCCCACTGATGTCTATGGGGTCCCTTGGTGTCTATGGGGTCCAATGATGTCTATGGGGTCCAATTGATTTCATTGGATCCCACTGAGTCCTATGGGGTCCCATTAAGTTCTATGGGGTCCCATTGATGTCTATGGCATCCCGTTGAGTTCTATAGGGTCCCATTGAGTTCTATGGGGTTCCACTGAGTCCTATAGGGTCCCATTGATGTCTATGGGGTTCCATTGATGTCTATGGGATCCCATTGATGTCTATGGGGTCCCACTGAGTCCTATGAGTCCCATTGGTGTCTATAGGGTCCCATTGATGTCTATGGGGTCCCACTGATGTCTATGGGGTCCCATTGATGTCTATGGTGTCCCATTGATGTCTTTGGGGTCCCACTGATGTCTATGGGGTCCCATTGATGTCTATGGGGTCCCATTGAGTCCTATGGGTTCCCATTGATGTCTAGGGCATCACGTAGAGTTCTATGGAGTCCCATTATGTTCTATGGGGTCCCATTGATGTTTATGGCATCCCGTTGAGTTCTATAGGGTCCCATTGTGTCTTATGGGGTCCCACTGAGCCCTATGGGGTCCCATTGGTGTCTATGGCATCCCATTGAGTTCTATGGGGTCCCATTGAGTCCTTTGGGGTCCCTTTGAGTTCTACTGGTTCCCATTGAGTTCTATGGGGTCCCAGGTCCCATTGATGTCTATAGGATCCCATTGGTGTCTATGGGGTCACATTGATGTCTATGGGGTCCCATTGATGTCTATGGGGTCCCATTGTGGTCTATGGGGTCCCATTGATGTCTATGGGGTCCCATTGGTGTCTATGGGGTCCCATTGGTGTCTATGGGGTCCCATTGGTGTCTCTGGGTCCCATTGGTGTCTATGGCATCCCATTAAGTTCTATGGGTTCCCATTGATGTCTATGGGGTCCCATTGTTGTCTATGGGGTCCCATTGGTGTCTATTGCTCCCATTGATGTCTATGGCATCCCATTGAGTTCTATGGGGTCCCATTGGTGTCTATGGGGTCCCGCTGAGTCCTATGGGGTCCCATTGTTGTCTATGGGATCCCATTGAGCGCGATGATCTCCTGGGCGGCCATCTTGGTCAGCTGGTTGAATCCAACATGGAGGAGCTGCCTCCAGAAGCGACGATCGCGGCCGTAGATCTCAGCAGGGTAACAGGGGCTGCCTGTGGGGTAGGGGGGATATAGGGGATATTATAGGGGATATAGGGGGTTATAGGGGATATTATAGGGGATAGAGGGGATATTATAGGGGATATATGGGATATATGGGGGGTTATGGGGGATATAGGGGATATATGGGTGGTCATTGGGGATATAGGGGGATATAGGGGATATAGGGGATATAGGGGATGTTATAGGGGATATAGGGGATATCATAGGGGATATAGGGGATATATGGGTGGTCATTGGGGATATAGGGGATATATGGGGTTATAGGGGATATAGGGGATATTATAGGGGATATAGGGGATATTACAGGGGGGAAATAGGGGGTTATAGGGGATATAGGGGGTATTATAAAGGATATAGGGGATATTATAGGGAATATAGGGGATATATGGGGGATATAGGGGATATTATAGGGGATATAGGGGATATATGGAGTTATAGGGGATATTATAGGGGATATATGGGGTTATGGGGGGATATATGGGGTTATAGGGGATGTAGGGGATAGTATAGGGGATATAGGGGATATATGGGGATATTATAGGGGATATAGGGGATATTATAGGGGGTATAGGGGATATAGGGGATATATGGGGTTATAGGGGATATATGGGGGGATATAGGGGATATTATAGGGGATATATGGGGTATATGGGGGGATATAGGGGATATTATAGGGGATATAGGGGATATTATAGGGGATATAGAGGATATATGGGGTTATAGGGGATATTATAGGGGATATAGGGGATATTATAGGGGTTATAGGGGATATTATAGGGGATATAGGGGATATTATAGGGGATATATGGGGTTATAGGGGATATAGGGGGTTATAGGGGATATAGGGGAAATTATAGGGGATATAGGGGATATATGGGGTTATAGGGGATATTACAGGGGATATAGGGGATATAGGGGATATATGGGGGGTTATGGGGTATATGGAGGGGATATAGGGGATATATGGGGTTATAGGGATATTATAGGGGATATTATAGGGGATATTATAGGGGATATATGGGGTTATAGGGGATATTATAGGGGATATATGGGATATAGGGGGTATATGGGGGGATATAGGGGATATTGTAGGGGATATAGGGGATATATGGGGGGATATAGGGGAAATATGGGGTTATGGGGGATATAGGGGATATTATAGGGGATATAGGGGATATATGGGGTTATAGGGGATATAGGGGATATTATAGGGGATATATGGGGTATACGGGGGGATATAGGAGATATTATAGGGGATATATGGGATATTATAGAGGATATAAGAGATATTATAGGGGATATATGGGGTTATAGGGGATATAGGGGATATTATAGGGGATATAGGGGATATATAGGGTTATAGGGGATATAGGGGATATTATAGGGGATATTATAGGGGATATATGGGATATGTGGGGTTATAGGGGATATAGGGGATATTATAGGGGATATATGGGGTTATAGGGGATATTATTGGGGATATAGGGAATATATGGGGTTATAGGGGATATAGGGGATATTATAGGGGATATATGGGATATTATAGGGGATATAGGGGATATATGGGGTTATAGGGGATATTATAGGGGATATAGGGGATATAGGGGATATTAGAGGGGATATATGGGGTTATAGGGGATATAGGGGATATAGGGGATATTATAGGGGATATATGGGATATATGGGGTTATAGGGGATTTAAGTGATAGGATAGGGGATATAGGGGATATATGGGGGATATATGGGGTTATAGGGGATATTATAGGGGGTATATGGGATATAGGGGATATATGGGGTTATAAGGGATATATGGGGGGATATAGGGGATATTATAGGGGATATATGGGGTATATGGGGGGATATAGGGGATATTATAGGGGATATTATGGGGGATATATGGGGTTATAGGGGATATTATAGGGGATATATGGGATATAGGGGATATTATAGGGGATAGGATAGGGGATATATGGGGTTATTATAGGGGATATAGGGGATATTATAGGGGATATAGGGGTTATAGGGGATATATGGGATATTATAGGGGATATTATAGGGGATATATGGGATATATGGGGTTATAGGGGATATAGGGGATATTATAGGGGATATATGGGATATATGGAGTTATAGGGGATATTATAGGGAATATATGGGGTTATGGGGGGATATAGGGGATATAATAGGGGATATATGGGATATATGGGGGGATAGAGGGGATATCATAGGGGATGTATGGGATATATGGGGTTATAGGGGATATAGGGGATATATGGGGTTATAGGGGATATTATAGGGGATATATGGGGTTATAGGGGATATTATAGGGGATATATGGGGTACATGGGGGGATATAGGGGATATTATAGGGGATATAAGGGGTTATAGGGGATATAGGGGATATAGGGGGTATATGGGGTTATAGGGGATGTTATAGGGGATATAGGGGATATAGGGGATATATGGGGTTATAGGGGATATATGGGATATTATAGGTGATATAGGGGATATATGGGGTTATGGGGGATATTATAGGGGATATAGGGGATATATGGGGGGTTATGGGGTATATGGGGGGCTATGGGGGGTTATAGGGGGCTATGGGGTTGGGTTATGGGTTATATGGGGCTATGGGGGGTTATAGGAGGCTATGGGGTTGGTTATGGGGTATATGGGGGGTTATAGGGGATATGGGGTTGGTTATGGGGTATATGGGGGTTATGGGGGTTGGTTATGGGGTATATGGGGGGTTATGGGGGGGTTATAGGGTCTATGGGGGTTATGGGGTGGGTTATGGGGTCTATGGGTGGGTATAGGGGGCTATAGGGTTGGTTATGGGGTATATGGGGTTATGGGGGGTTATAGGAGGCTATGGGGTTGGTTATGGGGTATATGGGGTTATAGGGGGTTATAGGGGGCTATGGGGTTGGTTATGGGGTATATGGGGGGTTATAGGGGGTTATGGGGGGTTATGGGGTGGGTTATGGGGTATATGGGGGTTATAGGGGGCTATGGGGTTGGTTATGGGGTATATGGGGGGATATGGGGGGTTATGGGGTTGGTTATGGGGTATATGGGGGTTATGGGGGTTGGTTATGGGGTATATGGGGGGCTATGGGGGGTTATGGGGTTGGTTATGGGGTATATGGGGGGTTATGGGGGGGTTATAGGGTCTATGGGGGTTATGGGGTGGGTTATGGGGTCTATGGGTGGGTATAGGGGGCTATAGGGTTGGTTATGGGGTATATGGGGTTATGGGGGGTTATAGGAGGCTATGGGGTTGGTTATGGGGTATATGGGGTTATAGGGGGTTATAGGGGGCTATGGGGTTGCTTATGGGGTATATGGGGGGTTATAGGGGGTTATGGGGTGGGTTATGGGGTATATGGGGGGATATGGAAGGTTATGGGGTGGGTTATGGGGTATATGGGGGTTATAGGGGGCTATGGGGTTGGTTATGGGGTATTTGGGGGGTTATGGGGTTGGTTATGGGGTATATGGGGGGTTATGGGGGGTTATGGGGTTGGTTATGGGGTATATGGGGGGGATATAGGGGATAATACAGGGGATATATGGGGTATATGGGGGGATATAAGGGATATTATAGGGGATATATGGGGTTATGGGGGATATAGGGGATATTATGGGGGATATATGGGATATATGGGGTTATAGGAAATATAGGGGATATTATAGGGGATATAGGGGATATTATAGGGGATATATGGGATATTATAGGGGATATAGGGGATATTATAGGGGATATATGGGATATATGGGGGATATAGGGGAGATTGTAGGGGATATAGGGGATATATGGGGGGATATAGGGGATATAGGGGATATTATGGGGGATATTATAGGGGATATAGGGGATATTATAGGGGATATAGGGGATAGTATAGGGGATATAGGGGATATATGGGGTTATAGGGGACATAGGGGATATTATAGGGGATATATGGGTTTATGGGGGGATATAGGGGATATTATAGGGGATGTATGGGATATATGTAGGGGATATAGGGGATATTATAGGGGATATAGGGGATATATGGGGTTATGGGGGGATATAGGGGATATTATAGGGGATATTATAGGGGATATATGGGGTATATGGGGGGATATAGGGGATATTATAGGGGATATATGGGGTTATGGGGGGATATAGGGGATATTATAGGGGATATAGGGGATATATGGGGGGTTATGGGGTATATGGGGGGCTATGGGGGTTTATAGGGGGCTATGGGGTGGTTATGGGGTATATGGGGGGTTATAGGGGATATGGGGGGGGTTATGGGGAATATGGGGTGGGTATGGGGTATATGGGGGGTTATAGGGGTTATGGGGGGTTATAGGGGATATAGGGGGGTTATAGAGGATATAGGGAGGATATAGGGGGGATATGGGGGATATAAGGAGGGTTATAGGGGATAGAGTGGGGTTATAGGGTATAAGGGGGGTATATGGGGGTTATAGGGTATATGGGGGGGTTTATGGGGGTTATAGGGGATATGGGGGGGTTATAGGGGATATTGGGGCGGTTATGGGTTATATAGTGGGATATAGAGGGGCTATGGGGTTGGTTATGGGGTACATGGGATATATGGGGGGTTATGGGGTTGGTTATGGGGAATATGGGGATTATGGGGGGTTATGGGGTTGGTTATGGGGTATATGGGGGGGATATAGGGGATATTATAGGGGATATAGGGGTATATGGGGTTATGGGGGGATATAGGGGATATTATAGGGGATATAGGGGATATTATAGGGGATATATGGGGTATATGGGGGGATATAGGGGATATTATAGGGGATATATGGGGGGATATAGGGGATATTATAGGGGATATATGGGGTTATGGGGGGATATAGGGGATATTATAGGGGATATGTGGGGTTATAGGGGATATAGGGGATATTATAGGGGATATATGGAGTTATGGGGGATATAGGGGATATTATAGGGGATATTATAGGGGATATATGGGGTTATAGGGGATATTATAGGGGATATAGGGGATATTATAGGGGATATATGCGATATATGGGGTTATAGGGTACATTATAGGGGATATAGGGGATATTAGAGGGGATATATGGGGTTATAGGGGATATAGGGGATATTATAGGGGATATATGGGGTTATGGGGGGATATATGGGGTTATAGGAGATATTATAGGGGATATAGGGGATATTATAGTGGATATAGGGGATATATGGGGTTATAGGGGATATTATAGGGGATATAGGGAATATAGGGGATATTATAGGGGATATAGGGGATATTACAGGGGATATATGGGGTTATAGGGGATATTATAGGGGATATAGGGAATGTTATAGGGGATATATGGGGTTATGGGGTTATGGGGGGATATAGGGGATATTATAGGGGATATATGGGGTGATATAGGGGATATTATAGGGGATATATGGAATATTATAGGGGATATATGGGGTTATAGGGGATATTATAGGGGATATATGGGGTATATGGGGTTATAGAGGATATAGGGGATATTATAGGGGATATAGGGGATATTATAGGGGATATAGGGGGTTATAGGGGATATAGGGGATATTATAGGGGATATTATAGGGGATATAGGGGATATTATAGGGGATATATGGGGATATTATAGGGGATACATGGGGTTATAGGGGATTTAGGTGATAGGATAGGGGATATAGGGGATATATGAGGGATATATGGGGTTATAGGGGATATATGGGGTTATAGGGGATATAATAGGGGATATAGGGGATATTATATGGGATATATGGGGTTATAGGGGATATAGGGGACATTATAGGGGATATAGGGGGTATATGGGGGGATATAGGGGATATTGTAGGGGATATATGGGATATATGGGGTTATAGGGGATATTATAGGGGATATATGGGGTTATGGGGGGATATAGGGGATATTATAGGGGATATATGGGTTTATGGGGGGATATAGGGGATATAATAGGGGATATATGGGATATATGGGGGGATAGAGGGGATATTATAGGGGATATAGGGGATATTATGGGGGATATAGGGGATATATGGGTTTATAGGGGGATATAGGGGATATTATAGGGGATATAGGGGTTATAGGGGATATAGGGGATATAGGGGATATATGGGGTTATAGGGGATATTATAGGGGATATATGGGGGGATATAGGGGATATTATAGGGGATATATGGGATATTATAGGGGATATAGGGGATATTATAGGGGATATAGAAGATATTATAGGGGATATAGGGGATATTATAGGGGATATAGGGGATATATGGGGTATTATAGGGGATATTATAGGGGATATAGGGGATATTATAGGGGATATATGGGGTTATAGGGGATATAGGGGATATATGGGGGGATATGGGGATATTATAGGGGATATATGGGGTATATGGGGGGATATAGGGGATATTATAGGGGATATAAGGGGTTATGGGGGATATAGGGGATATTATAGGGGATGTATGGGGTTATGGGGAATATAGGGGATATTATAGGGGATATAGGGGATATATGGGGTTATAGGGGATATTATAGGGGATATAGGGGATATATGGGGGGATATAGGGGATATAATAGGGGATATATGGGATATATGGGGGGATAGAGGGGATATCATAGGGGATGTATGGGATATATGGGGTTATAGGGGATATAGGGGATATTATAGGGGATATAGGGGATATTATAGGGGATATATGGGGGATATAGGGGATAATATGGGGGATATAGGGGATATTATAGGGAATATAGGGGATATATGGGGTTATAGGGGATATTATAGGGGATATAGGGGATATATGGGGTATATGGGGCAGGTTATGGGGCAGTTATGGGGTATATGGGGCAGGTTATGGGGCAGTTATGGGGCAGTTATGGGGCAGTTATGGGCAGGTTATGGGGCAGTTATGGGGTATATGGGGCAGTTATGGGGCAGTTATGGGGTATATGGGGCAGTTATGGGGCAGTTATGGGGTATATGGGGCAGTTATGGGGCAGTTATGGGTCCATCCCCCCCCACTTACCGATGCCGTGGAAGATTCTGGCCAATGAGCGCGGAGTGAAACGGCCGCCATGATGGACAGACAGGAAATGGCGCAGGGAGCGACGGACGTGGGCGGCCTATGGGGATAGACTGGGTTATACTGGGTTATACTGGGATATACTGGGTTATACTGGGATAGACTGGGTTATACTGGGAGATACTGGGATAGACTGGGTTATACTGGGATAGACTGGGATATACTGGGATAGACTGGGTTATACTGGGAGATACTGGGATAGACTGGGATAGACTGGGTTATACTGGGAGATACTGGGATAGACTGGGTTATACTGGGATAGACTGGGATATACTGGGATAGACTGGGTTATACTGGGAGATACTGGGATAGACTGGGATAGACTGGGTTATACTGGGAGGGACTGGGATAGACTGGGATAGACTGGGTTATACTGGGTTATACTGGGATAGACTGGGATATACTGGGATATACTGGGTTAGACTGGGAGATACTGGGTTATACAGGGATAGAATGGGTTATACTGGGAGATACTGGGTTATACTGGGATAGACTGGGATAGACTGGGATATACTGGGAGGGAATGGGATATACTGGGATAGACTGGGTTATACTGGGTTATACTGGGATATACTGGGTTATACTGGGTTATACTGGGATATACTGGGAGATACTGGGTTATACTGGGATAGACTGGGTTATACTGGGATATACTGGGTTATACTGGGATAGACTGGGTTATACTGGGATAGACTGGGTTATACTGGGTTATACTGGGAGATACTGGGTTATACTGGGATAGACTGGGATAGACTGGGATAGACTGGGTTATACTGGGTTATACTGGGAGATACTGGGATAGACTGGGATAGACTGGGTTATACTGGGTTATACTGGGTTATACTGGGATAGACTGGGATATACTGGGTTATACTGGGATAGACTGGGATAGACTGGGATATACTGGGTTATACTGGGATAGACTGGGTTATACTGGGTTATACTGGGTTATACTGGGATAGACTGGGATAGACTGGGTTATACTGGGTTATACTGGGATATACTGGGAGATACTGGGATAGACTGGGTTATACTGGGAGGGAACTGGGTTATACTGGGATAGACTGGGATAGACTGGGATAGACTGGGATAGACTGGGTTATACTGGGAGGGAATGGGATATACTGGGAGATACTGGGATAGACTGGGATAGACTGGGATGGACTGGGATATACTGGGATATAATGGGTTATACTGGGATAGACTGTGTTATACTGGGATATACTGGGATAGACTGGGATATACTGGGAGGGACTGGGATAGACTGGGATAGACTGGGATAGACTGGGAGGGACTGGGTTATAGTGGGTTAGTCTGGGATAGACTGGGTTATACTGGGATAGACTGGGTTATACTGGGATAGACTGGGATAGACTGGGTTATACTGGGAGGGAATGGGATATACTGGGAGATACTGGGATAGACTGGGATATACTGGGATAGACTGGGTTATACTGGGTTATACTGGGTTATACTGGGTTATACTGGGATAGACTGGGTTATACTGGGTTATACTGGGATAGACTGGGTTATACTGGGATAGACTGGGATAGACTGGGATATACTGGGATAGACTGGGTTATACTGGGATAGACTGGGATAGACTGGGATAGACTGGGTTATACTGGGTTATACTGGGATATACTGGGATAGACTGGGTTATACTGGGTTATACTGGGAGATACTGGGTTATACTGGGATAGACTGGGATAGACTGGGTTATACTGGGATAGACTGGGATATACTGGGATAGACTGGGTTATACTGGGATAGACTGGGATAGACTGGGTTATACTGGGTTATACTGGGATAGACTGGGTTATACTGGGTTATACTGGGTTATACTGGGATGGACTGGGATAGACAGGGTTATACTGGGAGATACTGGGTTATACTGGGATATACTGGGATAGACTGGGTTATACTGGGATATACTGGGTTATACTGGGTTATACTGGGATAGACTGGGATAGACTGGGTTATACTGGGTTATACTGGGATAGACTGGGATAGACTGGGTTATACTGGGTTATACTGGGATATACTGGGATAGACTGGGATAGACTGGGTTATACTGGGTTATACTGGGTTATACTGGGATAGACTGGGATAGACTGGGTTATACTGGGAGGGAACTGGGTTATACTGGGATATACTGGGATAGATTGGGTTAGACTGGGAGATACTGGGATAGACTGGGTTTGACTGGGAGATACTGGGATAGACTGGGTTTGACTGGGAGATACTGGGATATACTGGGATATACTGGGTTATACTGGGATATACTGGGATAGACTGGGTTATACTGGGATAGACTGGGATAGACTGGGTTATACTGGGTTATACTGGGATAGACTGGGATAGACTGGGAGATACTGGGATAGACTGGGTTATACTGGGATAGACTGGGTTATACTGGGATATACTGGGAGAGACTGGGAGGGACTGGGAGGGACTGGGATACACTGGGTTATACTGGGATATACTGGGTTATACTGGGATGGACTGGGTTATACTGGGATATACTGGGAGGGACTGGGTTATACTGGGATAGACTGGGTTATACTGGGATAGACTGGGATAGACTGGGATGGACTGGGATATACTGGGATATAATGGGTTATACTGGGATAGACTGGGTTATACTGGGATATACTGGGATAGACTGGGATATACTGGGAGATACTGGGTTATACTGGGATAGACTGGGATAGACTGGGATATACTGGGAGGGAATGGGATATACTGGGATAGACTGGGTTATACTGGGTTATACTGGGATATACTGGGTTATACTGGGTTATACTGGGAGATACTGGGTTATACTGGGTTATACTGGGATAGACTGGGTTATACTGGGTTATACTGGGTTATACTGGGATAGACTGGGAGGGACTGGGTTATACTGGGATAGACTGGGAGATACTGGGATATACTGGGATAGACTGGGTTATACTGGGATATACTGGGAGATACTGGGATATACTGGGTTATACTGGGTTATACTGGGATAGACTGGGTTATACTGGGTTATACTGGGATAGACTGGGATATACTGGGTTATACTGGGTTATACTGGGATAGACTGGGTTATACTGGGTTATACTGGGATAGACTGGGTTATACTGGGTTATACTGGGTTATACTGGGATAGACTGGGTTATACTGGGAGGGACTGGGATAGACTGGGATAGACTGGGTTATACTGGGTTATACTGGGATAGACTGGGATAGACTGGGTTATACTGGGTTATACTGGGTCATACTGGTATAGACTGGGATAGACTGGGTTATACTGGGAGATACTGGGTTATACTGGGTTATACTGGGATAGTCTGGGTTATACTGGGTTATACTGGGATATACTGGGATAGACTGGGATATACTGGATTATACTGGGTTATACTGGGTTATACTGGGATATACTGGGATAGACTGGGTTAGACTGGGATATACTGGGTTATACTGGGTTATACTGGGAGGGACTGGGTTATACTGGGTTATACTGGGTTATACTGGGATATACTGGGATAGACTGGGTTATACTGGGATATACTGGGATAGACTGGGTTATACTGGGATATACTGGGAGGGAACTGGGAGATATTGGGATATACTGGGATATACTGGGTTATACTGGGAGGGAACTGGGATAGACTGGGTTATACTGGGTTATACTGGGATAGACTGGGAGGGACTGAGACAGACTGGGACGGACTGGGATTGGTCAGGGCTGACTGGGATGAACTGGGACAGACTGGGACAGACTGGAATGGACTGGAATAGACTGGGATGGACTGGGATTGGTCAGGGCTAACTGGGATGGACTGGGATGGATTGGAATAGACTGGGATGAACTGGGACAGACTGGGACAGACTGGGATTGGTCAGGGCCAACTGGGATGGACTGGGACAGACTGGGACGAACTGGGATTGTTCAGGGCTAACTGGGATGGACTGGGACAGACTGGGATGGACTGGGATGAACTGGGATGGACTGGGATTGGTCAGGGCCAACTGGGATGAACTGGGACAGACTGGGACGGACTGGGATGAACTGGGATTGGTCAGGGCTAACTGGGACAGACTGGGAAGGACTGGGATTGGTCATGGCTAACTGGGATGAACTGGGATGGATTGGAATAGACTGGGATGAACTGGGACAGACTGGGACGGACTGGGATGGACTGGGATGAATTGGAATAGACTAGGAGGAACTGGAATGGACTGGGATGAACTGGGACATACTGGAGTGGATTGGAATAGACTGGGATGGACTGGGATGGACTGGGATTGGTCAGGGCTAACTGGGATGGACTGGGACAGACTGGGGCGGATTGGGATCAATAGGGACAGACTGGGGTAGACTGGGGTGAACTGGGACAGACTGGGATTGATCAGGGCCAACTGGGATGAACTGGGACAGACGGGGACGGACTGGGAGGAACTGGGATGAACTGGGACAGACTGGGACAAACTGGGACGGACTGGGATTGGTCAGGGCTAACTGGGATGGACTGGGATGAACTGGGATAGACTGGGATTGATCGGGAATGACTGGGATGAACTGGGACAGACTGGGACAGACTGGGATTGATTAAGGCTGACTTGGATGGACTGGGATTGGTCAGGGCTAACTGGGATGGACTGGGATGGAATGGAATAGACTGGGATGAACTGGGACAGACTGGGATGAACTGGGACAGACTGGGACAGACTGGGATTGATTAAGGCTGACTTGGATGGACTGGGATTGGTCAGGGCTAACTGGGATGGACTGGGATGGATTGGAATAGACTGGGATGAACTGGGACAGACTGGGACAGACTGGGATGGACTGGGACAGACTGGGACAGACTGGGATGGACTGGGATTGATTAGGACCTACTGGGATGAACTGGGACAGACTGGGATGGACTGGGACAGACTGGGACAAACTGGGACGGACTGGGATTGATTAAGGCTGACTGGGATGGAGTGGGATGAACTGGGACAGACTGGAATGGACTGGAATAGACTGGGATGGACTGGGATTGGTCAGGGCTAACTGGGATGGACTGGGATGAACTGGGATGGATTGGAATAGACTGGGATGAACTGGGACAGACTGGGACGGACTGGGATTGGTCAGGGCTAACTGGGATGGACTGGAACAGACTGGGATGAACTGGGACAGACTGGGATGGACTGGGATTGGTCAGGGCCAACTGGGATGGACTGGGATGAACTGGGATGAACTGGGACACACTTGGATAGACTGGGATAGACTGGGATGGACTGGGATTGGTCAGGGACAACTGGGATGAACTGGGACAGACTGGGATTGATTGGAGCTAACTGGGATGGACTGGGATGAACTGAGACAGACTGGGATGGACTGGGACAGACTGGGATTGGTCGGGGCTAACTGGGATGAACTGGGACAGACTGGGATTGATCAGGGCCAACTGGGATGAACTGGGACAGACTGGGATGGACTGGGACGGACTGGGACGGACTGGGATGGACTGGGATTGGTCAGGGCTGACTGGGATGAACTGGGACAGACTGGGACGGACTGGGATTGGTCAGGGCTAAGTGGGATGGACTGGGACAGACTGGGATGAACTGGGACAGACTGGGACAGACTGGGATGGACTGGGATTGGTCAGGGCCAACTGGGATGAACTGGGACAGACTGGGACGGACTGGGATTGGTCAGGGCCAACTGGGATGAACTGGGACAGACTGGGACGGACTGGGATTGGTCAGGGTCAATTGGGATGGACTGGGACAGACTGGGATGGACTGGGATGAACTGGGACAGACTGACAGACTGGGACGGACTGGGATTGGTCAGGGCTGACTGGGATGTACTGGGACAGACTGGGATGAACTGGGACGGACTGGGACAGACTGGGACGGACTGGGATTGGTCAGGGCCAACTGGGATGGACTGGGACAGACTGGGATGGACTGGGATGAACTGGGATTGGTCAGGGCTGACTGGGATGGACTGGGATAGATTGGAATAGACTGGGATGAACTGGGACAGACTGGGACGGACTGGGACGGACTGGGATGAACTGGGATGGACTGGGACAGACTGGGACGGACTGGGATTGGTCAGGGCTGACTGGGATGGACTGGGACAGACTGGGATGAACTGGGATGGACTGGGACAGACTGGGACGGACTGGAATTGGTCAGAGCTAACTGGGATGGACTGGGATGGATTGGAATAGACTGGGATGAACTGGGACAGACTGGGACTGACTGGGACAGACTGGGACAAACTGGGACGGACTGGGATTGGTCAGGGCTAACTGGGATGGAACTGGGACAGACTGGGACAAACTGGGACAGCTGGTTTCAGTGCTCACATCGGCGTCGCTGAGGCCTTCATCTTCGTCCTCCTCCTCCTCCCCCCCCCCTCCGTGGGTCTCGGTCTCAAAGTAATCCCGCAGCAAAGCCTTCAGCCTCAGGCTGCGCTCCTCCTCCTCCTCCTCCGTGGGTTGGGGGTCGCAGCCCTGAAAGGCAACGCTGCGCCCCACAACAAGGGCTGAGCCACCCCATCATGGCCCCACAACAAGGGCTGAGACACCCCATCACGGCCCCACAACAAGGGCTGAGACACCCCATCACGGCCCCACAACAAGGGCTGAGACACCCCATCACGGCCCCACAACAAGGGCTGAGACATCATGGCCCCACAACAAGGGCTGAGCCCATCACGGCCCCATAGGGAGAAGAGGAGAGGGGGGTTGGTTGGGTATGGGGAGCATAAAATGGAGGGTAAAGGGGACACAAGAAGGCGGACTTTGGGGGAAACAAAATGGCGGATATCGGGGAAGCCAAGATGGCGGACATTGGGGACATAAAATGGCGGCCATGTTGAATGCAAGATGGCAGCCATTTTGGTGGACATTGGGGGACACAAAATGGCGGACATTGGGGGACAGAAAATGGCGGCCATCGGGACCCAAAATGGAGGGCAATGTTGAATCCAAGATGGGAGCCATTTTGGCGGACATTGGGAGACACAAAATGGCGGCCATGTTGAATGCAAGATGGTGTCGATTGGGACCCAAAATGGCAGACATAGGGGACCCAAGATGGCGGCCAATCCAATATAGCGTCCAATCCAAGATGGCGGCCATGTTGAATCAAAGATGGCGTCCCTCAGGACCCAAGATGGCGGCCATTGGAACCCAAAATGGTGGACATCGGGACCCAAGATGGCGGCCCATCCAAGATGGCAGTCCATCCAAGATGGTGACCAATCCAAGATGGCGGCCCAATCCAAGATGGCGGCCCAATCCAAGATGGCTACCGACCCAAGATGGCAGCCCATCCAAGATGGCTACCAACCCAAGATGGCAGCCCAACCCAAGATGGCTACCAACCCAAGATGGCGGCCAACCCAAGATGGCATCCCAATCCAAGATAGCTATCAACCCAAGATGGCTACCAACCCAAGATGGCAGCCAATCCAAGATGGCTACCAACCCAAGATGGCTACCAATCCAAAATGGCTACCAACCCAAGATGGCTACCAATCCAAAATGGCTACCAATCCAAGATGGCGGCCCAACCCAAGATGGCATCCCAATCCAAGATGGCTACCAACACAAGATGGCCACCAATCCAAGATGGCTACCAATCCAAGATGGCAGCCAATCCAAGATGGTGGCCCATCCAAGATGGCTACCAACCCAAGATGGCAACCAATCCAAGATGGCTACCAACCCAAGATGGCTACCAACCCAAGATGGCTACCAATCCAAGATGGCTACCAACCCAAGATGGCGTCCCAACCCAAGATGGCTACCAACCCAAGATGGCTACCAACCCAAGATGGCATCCCCATCCAAGATGGCGTACCAATCCAAGATGGCGGCCCAACCCAAGATGGCAGTCAATCCAAGATGGCTACCAACCCAAGATGGCGGCCAATCCAAGATGGCAGCCCATCCAAGATGGCTACAAACCCAAGATGGCTACCAACCCAAGATAGCTACCAACCCAAGATGGCTGCCAACGCAATATGGCAGCCAATCCAAGATGGCTACCAATCCAAGACGGCTACCAACCCAAGATGGCTACCAACCCAAGATGGCAGCCAACCCAATATGGCTACCAACCCAAGATGGCTACCAACCCAAGACGGCATCCCAATCCAAGATGGCTACCAACCCAAGATGGCTACCAACCCAAGATGGCGGCCAATCCAAGATGGCTACCAATCCAAGATGGCTACCAACCCAAGATGGCGTCCCCATCCAAGATGGCGGCCCAATCCAAGATAGCTACCAACCCAAGATGGCTACCCAATCCAATATGGCAGCCAATCCAAGATGGCGGCCCATCCAAAATGGCTGCAAATCCAAGATGGCGTTCCAACCCAAGATGGCTACCAACGCAAGATGGCGGCCCAATCCAAGATAGCTACCAACCCAAGATAGCTACCAACACAAGATGGCTACCAACCCAAGATGGCTACGACCCAAGATGGCGTCCCAACCCAAGATGGCTACCAACCCAAGATGGCTACCAACCCAAGATGGCTACCAACCCAAGATGGCGGCCAACCCAAGATGGCTACCAATCCAAGATGGCTACCAACCCAATATGGCTACCAATCCAAGATGGCGGCCCAACCCAAGATGGCAGCCAATCCAAGATGGCTACCAATCCAAGATGGCATCCCAATCCAAGATGGCATCCCAACCCAAGATGGCAGCCCACCCAAGATAGCTACCAACCCAAGATGGCTACCAACCCAATATGGCAGCCAACCCAAGATGGCTACCAACCCAAGATGGCTACGACCCAAGATGGCGTCCCAACCCAAGATGGCTACCAACCCAAGATGGCTACCAACCCAAGATGGCTACCAACCCAAGATGGCTACCAATCCAAGATGGCTACCAACCCAAGATGGCTACCAACCCAAGATGGCTACCAATCCAAGATGGCTGCCAACCCAAGATGGCTACCAACCCAAGATGGCTACCAACCCAAAATGGCTACCAACCCAAGATGGCGGCCAACCCAAAATGGCTACCAACCCAAGATGGCTACCAACCCAAGATGGCTACCAATCCAAGATGGCTACCAACCCAAGATGGCAATCAACCCAAGATGGCAGCCAATCCAAGATGGCTACCAACCCAAGATGGCATCCCAACCCAAGATGGCTACCAATCCAAGATGGCGGCTCATCCATGATGGCGGCCAATCCAAGATGGCGTCCCACCCCAAGATGGCTACCAACCCAAGATGGCAGCCCAATCCAAGATGGCTACCAATCCAAGATGGCGGCCCAATCCAAGATGGCAGCCCAATCCAATATGGCAGCCAATCCAAGATGGCGGCCCATCCAAAATGGCTGCAAATCCAAGATGGCGGCCCAATCCAAGATGGCTACCAACCCAAGATGGCTACGACCCAAGATGGCGTCCCAACCCAAGATGGCTACCAACCCAAGATGGCTACCAATCCAAGATGGCATCCCAACCCAAGATGGCTACCAACCCAAGATGGCGGCCCATCCAAGATGGCTACCAACCCAATATGGCAGCCAATCCAAGATGGCTACCAACCCAAAATGGCGGCCCAATCCAAGATGGCAGCCCATCCAAGATGGCTACCAACCCAAGATGGCTACCAACCCAAGATGGCTACCAACCCAAGATGGCTACCAACCCAAGATGGCGGCCAACCCAAGATGGCTACCAATCCAAGATGGCTACCAACCCAATATGGCTACCAATCCAAGATGGCTACCAACCCAAGATGGCAGCCAATCCAAGATGGCTACCAACCCAAGATGGCGGCTCATCCAAGATGGCAGCCAATCCAAGATGGCAGCCCATCCAATATGGCAGCCCAATCCAAGATGGCGGCCCAATCCAAGATGGCTACCAACACAAGATGGCAACCAATCCAAGATGGCTACCAACCCAAGATGGCGGCTCATCCAAGATGGCAGCCAATCCAAGATGGCAGCCCATCCAATATGGCAGCCCAATCCAAGATGGCGGCCCAATCCAAGATGGCTACCAACACAAGATGGCAACCAATCCAAGATGGCTACCAATCCAAGATGGCAGCCAATCCAAGATGGTGGCCCATCCAAGATGGCTACCAACCCAAGATGGCAACCAATCCAAGATGGCTACCAACCCAAGATGGCTACCAACCCAAGATGGCTACCAATCCAAGATGGCTACCAACCCAAGATGGCGTCCCAACCCAAGATGGCTACCAACCCAAGATGGCTACCAACCCAAGATGGCATCCCCATCCAAGAAGGCGTACCAATCCAAGATGGCGGCCCAACCCAAGATGGCAGTCAATCCAAGATGGCTACCAACCCAAGATGGCGGCCAATCCAAGATGGCAGCCCATCCAAGATGGCTACAAACCCAAGATGGCTACCAACCCAAGATAGCTACCAACCCAAGATGGCTGCCAACGCAATATGGCAGCCAATCCAAGATGGCTACCAATCCAAGACGGCTACCAACCCAAGATGGCTACCAACCCAAGATGGCAGCCAACCCAATATGGCTACCAACCCAAGATGGCTACCAACCCAAGACGGCATCCCAATCCAAGATGGCTACCAACCCAAGATGGCTACCAACCCAAGATGGCGGCCAATCCAAGATGGCTACCAATCCAAGATGGCTACCAACCCAAGATGGCGTCCCAACCCAAGATGGCGGCCCATCCAAAATGGCAGCCCAACCCAAGATGGCTACCCAATCCAATATGGCAGCCAATCCAAGATGGCGGCCCATCCAAAATGGCTGCAAATCCAAGATGGCGTTCCAACCCAAGATGGCTACCAACGCAAGATGGCGGCCCAATCCAAGATAGCTACCAACCCAAGATAGCTACCAACACAAGATGACTACCAACCCAAGATGGCTACCAACCCAAGATGGCTACCAACCCAAGATGGCGGCCAACCCAAGATGGCTACCAATCCAAGATGGCTACCAACCCAATATGGCTACCAATCCAAGATGGCTACCAACCCAAGATGGCAGCCAATCCAAGACGGCTACCAACCCAAGATGGCTACCAACCCAAGATGGCAGCCAACCCAATATGGCTACCAACCCAAGATGGCTACCAACCCAAGACGGCATCCCAATCCAAGATGGCTACCAACCCAAGATGGCTACCAACCCAAGATGGCGGCCAATCCAAGATGGCTACCAATCCAAGATGGCTACCAACCCAAGATGGCGTCCCCATCCAAGATGGCGGCCCAATCCAAGATAGCTACCAACCCAAGATGGCTACCCAATCCAATATGGCAGCCAATCCAAGATGGCGGCCCATCCAAAATGACTGCAAATCCAAGATGGCGTTCCAACCCAAGATGGCTACCAACGCAAGATGGCGGCCCAATCCAAGATAGCTACCAACCCAAGATAGCTACCAACACAAGATGACTACCAACCCAAGATGGCTACCAACCCAAGATGGCTACCAACCCAAGATGGCTACCAACCCAAGATGGCGGCCAACCCAAGATGGCTACCAATCCAAGATGGCTACCAACCCAATATGGCTACCAATCCAAGATGGCTACCAACCCAAGATGGCAGCCAATCCAAGATGGCTACCAACCCAAGATGGCGGCTCATCCAAGATGGCAGCCAATCCAAGATGGCTACCAATCCAAGATGGCAGCCAATCCAAGATGGTGGCCCATCCAAGATGGCTACCAACCCAAGATGGCAACCAATCCAAGATGGCTACCAACCCAAGATGGCTACCAACCCAAGATGGCTACCAATCCAAGATGGCTACCAACCCAAGATGGCGTCCCAACCCAAGATGGCTACCAACCCAAGATGGCTACCAACCCAAGATGGCATCCCCATCCAAGAAGGCGTACCAATCCAAGATGGCGGCCCAACCCAAGATGGCAGTCAATCCAAGATGGCTACCAACCCAAGATGGCGGCCAATCCAAGATGGCAGCCCATCCAAGATGGCTACAAACCCAAGATGGCTACCAACCCAAGATAGCTACCAACCCAAGATGGCTGCCAACGCAATATGGCAGCCAATCCAAGATGGCTACCAATCCAAGACGGCTACCAACCCAAGATGGCTACCAACCCAAGATGGCAGCCAACCCAATATGGCTACCAACCCAAGATGGCTACCAACCCAAGACGGCATCCCAATCCAAGATGGCTACCAACCCAAGATGGCTACCAACCCAAGATGGCGGCCAATCCAAGATGGCTACCAATCCAAGATGGCTACCAACCCAAGATGGCGTCCCAACCCAAGATGGCGGCCCATCCAAAATGGCAGCCCAACCCAAGATGGCTACCCAATCCAATATGGCAGCCAATCCAAGATGGCGGCCCATCCAAAATGGCTGCAAATCCAAGATGGCGTTCCAACCCAAGATGGCTACCAACCCAAGATGGCAGCCAACCCAATATGGCTACCAACCCAAGATGGCTACCAACCCAAGACGGCATCCCAATCCAAGATGGCTACCAACCCAAGATGGCTACCAACCCAAGATGGCGGCCAATCCAAGATGGCTACCAATCCAAGATGGCTACCAACCCAAGATGGCGTCCCCATCCAAGATGGCGGCCCAATCCAAGATAGCTACCAACCCAAGATGGCTACCCAATCCAATATGGCAGCCAATCCAAGATGGCGGCCCATCCAAAATGGCTGCAAATCCAAGATGGCTACCAACCCAAGACGGCATCCCAATCCAAGATGGCTACCAACCCAAGATGGCTACCAACCCAAGATGGCGGCCCATCCAAGATGGCTACCAACCCAATATGGCAGCCAATCCAAGATGGCTACCAACCCAAAATGGCGGCCCAATCCAAGATGGCAGCCCATCCAAGATGGCTACCAACCCAAGATGGCTACCAACGCAAGATGGCGGCCCAATCCAAGATAGCTACCAACCCAAGATAGCTACCAACACAAGATGACTACCAACCCAAGATGGCTACCAACCCAAGATGGCTACCAACCCAAGATGGCGGCCAACCCAAGATGGCTACCAATCCAAGATGGCTACCAACCCAATATGGCTACCAATCCAAGATGGCTACCAACCCAAGATGGCAGCCAATCCAAGATGGCTACCAACCCAAGATGGCGGCTCATCCAAGATGGCAGCCAATCCAAGATGGCTACCAATCCAAGATGGCAGCCAATCCAAGATGGTGGCCCATCCAAGATGGCTACCAACCCAAGATGGCAACCAATCCAAGATGGCTACCAACCCAAGATGGCTACCAACCCAAGATGGCTACCAATCCAAGATGGCTACCAACCCAAGATGGCGTCCCAACCCAAGATGGCTACCAACCCAAGATGGCTACCAACCCAAGATGGCATCCCCATCCAAGAAGGCGTACCAATCCAAGATGGCGGCCCAACCCAAGATGGCAGTCAATCCAAGATGGCTACCAACCCAAGATGGCGGCCAATCCAAGATGGCTACCAACCCAAGATGGCGTCCCCATCCAAGATGGCGGCCCAATCCAAGATAGCTACCAACCCAAGATGGCTACCCAATCCAATATGGCAGCCAATCCAAGATGGCGGCCCATCCAAAATGACTGCAAATCCAAGATGGCGTTCCAACCCAAGATGGCTACCAACGCAAGATGGCGGCCCAATCCAAGATAGCTACCAACCCAAGATAGCTACCAACACAAGATGACTACCAACCCAAGATGGCTACCAACCCAAGATGGCTACCAACCCAAGATGGCGGCCAACCCAAGATGGCTACCAATCCAAGATGGCTACCAACCCAATATGGCTACCAATCCAAGATGGCTACCAACCCAAGATGGCAGCCAATCCAAGATGGCTACCAACCCAAGATGGCGGCTCATCCAAGATGGCAGCCAATCCAAGATGGCTACCAATCCAAGATGGCAGCCAATCCAAGATGGTGGCCCATCCAAGATGGCTACCAACCCAAGATGGCAACCAATCCAAGATGGCTACCAACCCAAGATGGCTACCAACCCAAGATGGCTACCAATCCAAGATGGCTACCAACCCAAGATGGCGTCCAAACCCAAGATGGCTACCAACCCAAGATGGCGGCTCATCCAAGATGGCAGCCAATCCAAGATGGCAGCCCATCCAATATGGCAGCCCAATCCAAGATGGCGGCCCAATCCAAGATGGCTACCAACCCAAGATGGCGGCCCAATCCAAGATGGCAGCCAATCCAAGATGGCTACCAACCCAAGATGGCAGCCAATCCAATATGGCGGCCAATCCAAGATGGTGGCCCAACCCAAGATGGCAGCCCATCTAATATGGCAGCTAATCCAAGATGGCGGCCAACCCAAGATGGCTACCAATCCAAGATGGCTACCAATCCAAGATGGCTACCAACCTAAGATGGCTACCAACCCAAGATGGCTACCAACACAAGATGGCTACCAACCCAAGATGGCTACCAACCCAATATGGCAGCCAATCCAAGATGGCTACCAACCCAAGATGGCATCCCAACCCAAGATGGCGGCCAACCCAAGATGGCTACCAACCCAAGATGGCTACCAACCCAAGATGGCTACCAACCCAAGATGGCATCCCAACCCAAGATGGCTACCAACCCTAGATGGCTACCAATCCAAGATGGCTACCAATCCAAAATGGCTACCAACCCAAGATGGCATCCCAATCCAAGATGGCTACCAACCCAAGATGGCTACCAACACAAGATGGCTACCAACCCAAGATGGCTACCAATCCAAGATGGCTACCAACCGAAGATGGCAGCCCAACCCAAGATAGCTACCAATCCAAAATGGCTACCAACCCAAGATGGCTACCAACCCAAGATGGCGGACCAATCCAATATGGCAGCCAACCCAAGATGGCGGCCCAACCCAAGATGGCTACCAACCCAAGATGGCATCCCAATCCAAGATGGCGTTCCAACCCAAGATGGCTACCAACCCAAGATGGCTACCAATCAAAGATGGCTACCAACCCAAGATGGCTACAAACCCAAGATGGCTACCAACCCAAGATGGCTACCAACCCAAGATGGCAGCCAATCCAAGATGGCTACCAACACAATATGGCAGCCAATCCAAGATAGCTACCAACCCAAGATGGCTACCAACCCAAGATGGCGGCCCACCCAAGATGGTGGCCCATCCAAAATGGCAGCCCAATCCAAGATGGCTACCAACCCAAGATGGCAGCCAACCCAATATGGCTACCAATCCAAGATGGCTACCAATCCAAGATGGCGGCCCAACCCAAGATGGCTACCAACCCAAGATGGCTACCAACCCAAGATGGCGGCCCAATTCAAGATAGCTACCAACACAAGATGGCTACCAACCCAAGATGGCGGCCAACCCAAGATGGCTACCAACCCAAGATGGCTACCAACCCAATATGGCAGCCAATCCAAGATGGCTACCAACCCAAAATGGCGGCCCATCCAAGATGGCTACCAACCCAAGATGGCGGCCCAATCCAAGATGGCTACCAATCCAAAATGGCTACCAACCCAAGATGGCGGCCAATCCAAGATGGCTACCAACCCAAGATGGCGGCCAACCCAAGATGGCGTCCAACCCAAGATGGCGTCCAACCCAAGATGGCGGCCAACCCAAGATGGCTGACCTGTGGAAGGCCCTATGGCACTGGTTGAGCTGCCGCAGCGCCCCCCGCTGTTGGTCCTCCAGGCGTTGCCGCAGGAAGCTGCAGGCCGCGTCCAATTCAAGATGGCGGAGATCCCCATAGGAACGAATGTGGAAGCTCAGAGACGAGAAACAGACCTGGATCGAACCTACAAGAGACATGGCGGCCAATGGGAGCAGCCCATGGGGGCAGCCAATGGGGGCAGCCAATGGGGAGCAGCCAATGGAGGCAGCCAATGGGAGGAGCCAATGGGAGCAGCCCATGGGAGCAGCCAATGGGGGCAGCCCATGGGGAGCAGCCAATGGGGGCAGCCAATGGGAGCAGCCAATGGGAGCAGCCAATGAGGGCAGCCAATGGGAGCAGCCAATGGGAGCAGCCAATGAGGGCAGCCAATGGGAGCAGCCAATGGGGGAAGTCAATGGGGGCAGCCAATGGGGAGAAGCCAATGGGGAGTAGCCAATGGGGGCAGCCAATGGGAGAAGCCAATGGGGGCAGCCAATGGGGGCAGCCAATGGGAGCAGTCAATGGGAGCAGACAATGGGGGCGGCCAATGGAGGCAGCCAATGGGGGCAGCCAACGGGGGAGACAATGGAGGGAGACAATGGGAGCAGCCAATGGGAGCAGCCAATGGGGGAGACAATGGAGGCAGCCAATGGGAGCAGCCAATGGGGAGCAGTCAATGGGGGCAGCCAATGGGGAAAGCCAATGGGAGCAGCCAATGGGGGCAGCCCAATGGGAGAAGACAATGGGGGCAGCCAATGGGGGCAGCCAATGGGAGCAGCCAATGGGGGCAGCCAATGGGAGCAGCCCATGGGGAGCAGCCCATGGGGAGCAGCCAATGGGGAGCAGCCAATGGGGAGTAGCCAATGGGAGCAGCCAATGGGGAACAGCCAATGGGAGCAGCCAATGGGGAACAGCCAATAGGAGCAGCCAATGGTGAGCAGCCAATGGGGGCAGCCAATGGGGGCAGCCAATGGGAGCAGCCCATGGGGAGCAGCCAATGGGGGCAGCCAATGGGGGCAGCCCATGGGGGCAGCCAATGGGAGCAGCCAATGGGGGCAGCCAATGGGAGGAGCCAATGGGGGCAGCCAATGGGGAGCAGCCAATGGGGAGCAGTCAATGGGGGCAGCCAATGGGGGCAGCCAATGGGAGCAGCCATTGGAGGCAGCCAATGGGAGCAGCCAATGGGAGCAGCCAATGGGGGCAGCCAATGGGAGGAGACAATGGGGGCAGCCAATGGAGGCAGCCAATGGAGGCAGCCAATGGGGAGCAGCCAATGGGAGCAGCCAATGGGAGAAGCCAAGGGGGGCAGCCAATGGGAGCAGCCAATGGGGAGCAGCCAATGGGGAGCAGCCAATGGATGCAGCCAATGGGGGCAGCCAATGGGGACAGCCAATGGGAGCAGCCAATGGAGGCAGCCAATGGGGGCAGCCAATGGGGGCAGCCAATGGGGAGCAGCCAATGGGAGCAGCCAATGAGGGCAGCCAATGGGAGCAGCCAATGGGAGCAGCCAATGGGAGCAGCCAATGGGGGCAGCCAATGGGGGCAGCCAATGGGAGCAGCCAATGGGAGCAGCCAATGGGAGCAGCCCATGGGGGCAGCCAATGGGAGCAGCCAATGGGAGCAGCCAATGGGGGCAGTCCATGGGGGCAGCCAATGAGGAGCAGCCAATGGGGGCAGCCAATGGGAGCAGCCAATGGGAGCAGCCAATGAGGGCAGCCAATGGGAGCAGCCAATGGGGGAAGTCAATGGGGGCAGCCAATGGGGAGAAGCCAATGGGGAGCAGCCAATGGGGACAGTCAATGGGGGCAGCCAATGGGGGCAGCCAATGGGGGCAGCCAATGGGAGCAGTCAATGGGAGCAGCCAATGGGAGCAGACAATGGGGGCGGCCAATGGGAGCAGCCAATGGGGAGCAGACAATGGGAGCAGCCAATGGGAGCAGCCAATGGGAGCAGCCAATGGGGGCAGATCATGGGGACAGCCAATGGGAGCAGCCAATGGGGAGCAGCCAATGGAGGGAGACAATGGGAGCAGCCAATGGGGGCAGCCAATGGGAGCAGCCCATGGGAGCAGCCAATGGGGGCAGCCAATGGAGGCAGCCAATGGGGGCAGCCAATGGGAGCAGCCAATGGGGGCAGCCCATGGGGAGCAGCCAATGGGGGCAGTCAATGGGAGCAGCCAATGGGAGCAGCCAATGGGGACAGCCAATGGGAGCAGCCAATGGGGGCAGCCAATGGGAGCAGCCAATGGGGGAAGCCAATGGGGGCAGCCAATGGGGGCAGCCAATGGGGGCAGCCAATGGGGACAGCCAATGGGAGCAGCCAATGGGGGCAGCCAATGGGAGCAGCCAATGGGGGCAGCCAATGGGGGCAGCCAATGGGGGCAGCCCATGGGAGCAGTCAATGGGAGCAGCCAATGGGGGCAGCCCATGGGGAGCAGCCAATGGGAGCAGCCCATGGGGAGCAGCCAATGGGGAGCAGCCGATGGGGAGCAGCCAATGGAGGCAGTCCATGGGGGCAGCCAATGGGGATAGCCAATGGGAGCAGCCAATGGGGAGCAGCCAATGGGAGCAGCCAATGGGGGCAGCCAATGGGGAGCAGCCAATGGGGGCAGCCCATGGGAGCAGCCAATGGGGGCAGCCAATGGTAGCAGCCCATGGGGGCAGCCAATGGGGGCAGCCAATGGGAGCAGCCCATGGGGAGCAGCTAATGGAGGCAGCCAATGGGGGCAGCCAATGGGAGCAGCCAATGGGGGCAGCCAATGGGGAGCAGCTAATGGGGGCAGCCAATGGGGAGCAGCCAATGGGGAGCAGCCAATGGGAGCAGCTAATGGAGGCAGCCAATGGAGGCAGCCAATGGGGGCAGCCAATAGGGGCAGCCAATGGGAGCAGACAATGGGAGCAGCTAATGGAGGCAGCCAAAGGAGGCAGCCAATGGGGGCAGCCAATGGGGGCAGCCAATGGGGTCACCTATAGCGACAACCAATGGGGTCGCCCAATGGGGTCACCCATAGGCCCACCCATAGGGCACCTATAGGGCACCCATAGGGCACCCATCACCCCCATCACCCATAGGGCACCCATAGGCCCCCATCACCCATAGGGCACCCATAGTGTCACCAATCGCCCCCATCGCCCATAGGGTCACCCATAGACCCACCCATCACCCCAATGACCCATAGGGTCACCCATAAGGGCACCCATTGCCCCCATTACCTATAGGGTCACCCATAGGGCACCCATAGGTCCACCCATAGGGCACCCATAGGTCCACCCATAGGGCACCCATAGGACACCCATTGCCCCCATTGCCCATAGGGTCACCCATAGGACACCCATAGGCCCACCCATAGGGCACCCATCACCCATAGGTGCATCCATAGGGAACCTATAGGGGCACCCATAGGACACCCATAGGCTCACCCATAGGGCACCTATAGGGCACCCATTACCCCCATCACCCATATGGCACCTATAGGGCACCCATCACCCCTATCACCCATAGGGCACCCATAGGCCCACCCATCACCCCCATTACCCATAGGGTCACCCATAGGCTCACCCATTGCCCCCATTACCCATAGGGTCACCCATAGGGTCACCCATAGGGAACCTATAGGGCACCCATTGCCCTCCATCACCCATAGGGTCACCCATAGGCCCACCCATAGGGTCACCCATCACCCCAATGACCCATAGGGCACCCATAGGTCCCCCATAGGCCCACCCATAGGGTCACCCATTGCCCCCCCCATCACCCATAGGGTCACCCATAGGGCACCCATAGGACACCCATTGCCCCCATTGCCCATAGGGTCACCCATAGGCCCACCCATAGGGCACCCATTGCCTCCATCACCCATAGGGTCACCCATAGGGCACCCATAGGGCATCCATAGGGCATCCATAGGGCACCCATCACCCATAGGGTCACCCATAGGGCACCTATAGGGCACCCATTGCCTCCCCATCACCCATAGGGAACCCATAGGCCCACCCATAGGGAACCTATAGGGCACCCATCACCCCCCATCACCCATAGGGTCACCCATAGGCCCACATATAGGGCACCCATAGCCCCCATTACCCATAGGCCGACCCATAGGGCACCTATCGCCCCCATCACCCATAGGCCCACCCATAGGGCACCCATAGGGCACCTATAGGCCACCCATTGCCCCCATCACCCATAGGGTCACCCATAGGGCACCCATAGACCCACCCATAGAGCTCCCATCACCCATAGGCCGACCCATAGGGCACCTATAGGGCACCTATAGGGCACCCATCACAATCCATCACCCATAGGGTCACCCATAGGGCACCCACAGGCCCCATTACCCATAGGGTCACCCATAGGGCACCCATAGGGCACCCATCGCCCCCATCACCCATATGGTCACCCATAGACCCACCCATAGGGCACCCATTGCCCCCCCATTACCCATAGGGTCACCCATAGGCCCACCCATAGGGCACCTATAGGGCACCCATCGCCCTCCATCACCCATAGGGCACCCATAGGCCCACCCATAGGGCACCCATCACCCCCATTACCCATAGGGTCACCCATAGGGCACCTATAGGCCCACCCATAGGGCACCCATTGCCCCCATTGCCCATAGGGTCACCCATAGACCCACCCATAGGGCCACCCATAGGCCCACCCATAGCCCCCCCCCCATATTGACCCACCATCATGGCTGCCCCGCAGCCCCCTTAGTTCCCTTTTCACGCTGGGCAGCTCCCAGCCCATCCTGTCGCTCAGCTCCACCACGTCGAACTGCACTTCCGACGGCTGCCGCTGGGGGGCGCTATTGAGTCGATCCGCCTGCAATACCGAGTGCGGCCGCTGGGGGGCGATAGTGAGTCGATCCGTGTGTGACGTGGAGGACTGCCGCTGGGGGCGCTAGTGAGCCGTTCCAAAGCCAAAGCCACGGCCAATGGGGGGCAGCTGGATATAGGGGGAAAGGGGGGTTAGAATAGGGGAAATGGGGCCCTAAATGAGGCCCTAAATGGGGTTTGAGGGGTCCCAATAGGGTAATGGGGTCATAATAGGGCCCTAAATGGGGGCTGGGGGGTCACAATAGGGTTAAAGGGGCCCTAAATAGGGCCCTAAATGGGGTTTGAGGGGTCCCAATAGGTTAATGGGGTCATAATAGGGCCCTAAATGGGGTTTGAGGGGTCCCAATAGGGTAATGGGGCCATAATGGGGCCCTAAATGGGGACTGTGGGGGTCACAATAGGGTAAATGGGGCCCTAAATGGGGGCTGTGGGGGTCCCAATAGGGTTAATGGGGACCTAAATGGGGGATGAGGGGTCACAATAGGTTAATGGGGCCATAAATGGGGCTGTGGGGTCCCAATAGGTTAATGGGGGCCATTATAGGGCCCTAAATGGGGGCTGAGGGGTCACAATAGGGTTAAAGGGGCCCTTAATATGGGCTGTGGGGTCACAATAGGTTAATGGGGCCCTAAATGGGGCTGTGGGGGTCACAATAGGGTAAATGGGGCCCTAAATGGGGCTGTGGGGTCACAATAGGTTAATGGGGTCATAATGGGGCCCTAAATGGGGGCTGAGGGGTCACAATAGGTTAATGGGGCCATAATGGGGGCCCTAAATGGGGGGCTGAGGGGTCACAATAGGGTAAATGGGGCCCTAAATGGGGCCATAATGGGGCCCTAAATGGGGCTGAGGGGTCCCAATAGGGTTAATGGGGCCATAATAGGGCCCTAAATGGGGGCTGAGGGGTCACAATAGGGTTAATGGGGCCATAATGGGGCCCTAAATTGGGGCTGAGGGGTCACAATAGGGTTAATGGGGCCATAATGGGGCCCTAAATGGGGGCTGAGGGGTCACAATAGGGTTAATGGGGCCATAATGGGGCCCTAAATGGGGTTTGAGGGGTCCCAATAGGTTAATGGGGCCGTAATAGGGCCCTAAATGGGGGTTGAGGGGTCCCAATAGGGTAAATGGGGCCCTAAATGGGGGATGAGGGGTCACAATAGGTTAATGGGGCCATAAATGGGGCTGTGGGGTCCCAATAGGTTAATGGGGCCATTATAGGGCCCTAAATGGGGGGCTGAGGGGTCACAATAGGGTTAAAGGGGCCCTTAATATGGGCTGTGGGTTCACAATAGGTTAATGGGGCCCTAAATGGGGCTGTGGGGTCACAATAGGGTAAATGGGGCCCTAAATGGGGGCTGAGGGGTCACAATAGGGTTAATGGGGCCCTAAATGGGGCTGTGGGGGTCCCAATAGGGTTAATGGGGACCTAAATGGGGGTGGGGGGGTCCCAATAGGTTAATGGGGCCCTAAATGGGGGCTGAGGGGTCACAATAGGGTTAATGGGGCCATAATGGGGCCCTAATGGGGCTGAGGGGTCACAATAGGGTTAAAGGGGGCCCTAAATGGGGCTGTGGGGTCACAATAGGGTTAATGGGGTCATAATGGGGCCCTAAATGGGGTGTTGAGGGGTCCCAATAGGGTTAATGGGGTCATAATGGGGCCCTAAATGGGGGCTGAGGGGTCACAATAGGGTTAATGGGGCCATAATGGGGCCCTAAATGGGGGCTGAGGGGTCACAATAGGGTTAATGGGGCCATAATGGGGCCCTAAATGGGGTTTGAGGGGTCCCAATAGGTTAATGGGGGCCATAATAGGGCCCTAAATGGGGGCTGTGGGGTCCCAATAGGGTTAAAGGGGCCCTAAATGGGGCCATAATGGGGCCCTAAATGGGGCTGAGGGGTCCCAATAGGGTTAATGGGGCCATAATAGGGCCCTAAATGGGGGTTGAGGGGTCCCAATAGGGTAAATGGGGCCCTAAATGGGGGATGAGGGGTCACAATAGGTTAATGGGGCCATAAATGGGGGCTGTGGGGTCACAATAGGGTAAATGGGGACCTAAATGGGGGCTGGGGGGTCACAATAGGTTAATGGGGCCATAATGGGGCCCTAGTGGGGGCTGAGGGGTCACAATAGGTTAATGGGGCCATAATGGGGCCCTAAATGGGGTTTGAGGGTCCCAATAGGTAAAATGGGGCCATAATGGGGCCCTAATGGGGGCTGAGGGGTCACAATAGGGTTAATGGGGCCCTAAATGGGAGTTGATGGGTCCCAATAGGATAAATGGGGCCATAATGGGGCCCTAAATGGGGGCTGAGGGGTCCCAATAGGGTTAATGGGGCCATAATGGGGCCCTAAATGGGGCTGAGGGGTCCCAATAGGTTAATGGGGCCATAATGGGGCCCTAAATGGGGTTTGAGGGGTCCCAATAGGTTAATGGGGCCATAATAGGGCCCTAAATGGGGGCTGAGGGGTCACAATAGGGTAAATGGGGCCATAATGGGGCCCTAATGGGGCCTGTGGGGTCACAATAGGTTAATAGGGCCATAATAGGACCCTAATGGGGCCTGCGGGGTCACAATAGGGTTATAAGGAGCCCTTAATATGGGTTGTGGGGTCACAATAGGGTAAATGGGGCCATAATGGGGGCCCTAAATGGGGGCTGAGGGGTCACAATAGGGTTAAAGGGGGCCCTAAATGGGGGCTGGGGGGGTCCCAATAGGGGTAAATGGGGTCATAATGGGGCTGTGGGGTCACAATAGGGTAAATGGGGCCATAATAGGGCCCCTAAATGGGGGCTGAGGGGTCACAATAGGGTTAAAGGGGCCCTTAATATGGGCTGTGGGGTCCCAATAGGTTAATGGGGCCATAATGGGGCCCTAAATGGGGTTTGAGGGGTCCCATAGGTTAATGGGGCCATAATAGGGCCCTAAATGGGGGCTGAGGGGTCACAATAGGGTAAATGGGGCCATAATGGGGCCCTAATGGGGCCTGTGGGGTCACAATAGGTTAATAGGGCCATAATAGGACCCTAATGGGGCCCTGCGGGGTCACAATAGGGTTAAAGGAGCCCTTAATATGGGGTTGTGGGGTCACAATAGGGTAAATGGGGCCATAATGGGGCCCCTAAATGGGGGCTGAGGGGTCACAATAGGGTTAAAGGGGGCCCTAAATGGGGGGCCTGGGGGGTCCCAATAGGGTAAATGGGGTCATAATGGGGCTGTGGGGTCACAATAGGGTAAATGGGGCCATAATAGGGGCCCTAAATGGGGGCTGAGGGGTCACAATAGGGTTAAAGGGGCCCTGTAATATGGGCTGTGGGGGTCCCAATAGGTTAATGGGGCCATAATGCGGCCCTAAATGGGGGCTGAGGGGTCACAATAGGTTAATGGGGCCATAATAGAGCCCTAAATGGGGACTGGGGGGTCACAATAGGGTTAAAGGGGCCTTAATATGGGGCTGTGGGGTCACAATAGGTTAATGGGGCCATAATGGGGCCCTAAATGGGGGCTGAGGGGTCCCAATAGGGTTAAAGGGGGGCCCTAAATGGGGGCTGGGGGGTCCCAATAGGGGTAAATGGGGTCATAATGGGGCTGTGGGGTCACAATAGGGTAAATGGGGCCATAATAGGGCCCTAAATGGGGGCTGAGGGGTCACAATAGGGTTAAAGGGGCCCTTAATATGGGCTGTGGGGTCACAATAGGTTAATGGGGCCATAATGGGGGCCCTAAATGGGGGGCTGAGGGGTCCAATAGGGTTAATGGGGCCATAATGGGGCCCTAAATGGGGCTGTGGGGTCCCAATAGGGTAAATGGGGACCTAAATGGGGGTGGGGGGGTCCCAATAGGTTAATGGGGCCCTAAATGGGGGCTGTGGGGGTCACAATAGGGTAAATGGGGACCTAAATGGGGGCTGGGGGGTCACAATAGGTTAATGGGGCCATAATGGGGCCCTAGTGGGGGCTGAGGGGTCACAATAGGGTAAATGGGGCCATAATAGGGCCCTAAATGGGGGCTGTGGGGTCCCAATAGGTTAATGGGGCCATAATGGGGCCCTAAATGGGGCTGAGGGGTCCCAATAGGTTAATGGGGCCATAATGGGGCCCCTAAATGGGGGTTGAGGGGTCACAATAGGGTTAAAGGGGCCCTAAATGGGGGCTGTGGGGTCCCAATAGGGTAAATGGGGCCATAATGAGGCCCTAAAATGGGGGCTGGGGGGGTCACAATAGGGTAAATGGGGCCATAATAGGGCCCTAAATGGGGTTTGAGGGGTCCCAATAGGTTAATGGGGCCATAATGGGGCCCTAATGGGGGCTGAGGGGTCACAATAGGGTAAATGGGGCCCTAAATGGGGCCATAATGGGCCCTAAATGGGGCTGAGGGGTCCCAATAGGTTAATGGGGCCATAATAGGGCCCTAAATTGGGTCTGTGGGGTCCCAATAGGGTTAATGGGGCCATAATGGGGCCCTAAATGGGGGCTGGGGGGTCACAATAGGGTAAATGGGACCCTAAATGGGGCCCTAAATGGGGGCTGAGAGATCAAAATAGGGTCCCATTACCGACCCTATTACCCCAATCCCACCCCAATTACTCCCATTGCCACCCCCTTGACCCCATTCCCACCCCCATTACCCCATTCCCACCCCATTAACCCCATTCTTACCCCATTACCCCATTTCACCCCCATTACCCCATTACCACCCTATTACCCCCTTGACCCCCATTACGACCCTATAACCACCCCATTAACCCCATTGACCCCATTCCCACCCATTAACCCCATTACCACCCCATTAACCCCACTGACCCCATTCCCCACCCTATAACCACCCCATTACCCCATTGACCCCATTCCCACCCCCTTGACCCCCATTCCCTACCCCCATTAACCCCATTAACCCCCATTCCCACCCTATAACCACCCCATTAACCCCATTAACCCCATTAACCCCATTCCCACCCCATTAACCCCATTAACCCCATTGACCCCATTGACCCCATACCCACCCCATTACCCCATTGACCCCATTCCCACCCCCATTACACCCATTAACCCCATTCCCACCCCATTAACCCCATTGACCCCATTCCCACCCTATAACCACACCCATTTACCCCATTGACCCCATTCCCACCCTATAACCACCCCATTACCCCATTGACCCCATTCCCACCCCCTTGACCCCATTCCCACCCCATTAACCCCATTGACCCCATTCCACCCACCCATTACCCCCATTGACCCCATTCCCACCCCCATTGACCCCATTGACCCCATTCCCACCCCATTACCCCCATTAACCCCATTGACCCCCATTCCCACCCTATAACCACCCCATTAACCCCATTACCCCATTCCCACCCCATTGACCCATTCCCACCCTATAACCACCCCATTAACCCATTGACCCCATTCCCACCCATTAACCCCATTACCACCCATTAACCCCACTGACCCCATTCCCACCCTATAACCACCCCATTACCCCATTGACCCCCATTCCCACCCCCTTGACCCCATTCCCACCCCATTAACCCCATTGACCCCATTCCACCCCATTAACCCCATTCCCACCCCATTAACCCATTAACCCCATTACCCCCATTCCCACCCTATAACCACCCCATTAACCCCATTAACCCCATTAACCCCATTCCCACCCTATAACCACCACCCCATTAACCCCATTGACCCCATTCCCACCCCATTAACCCCATTAACCCCATTCCCACCCCACTGACCCCATTGACCCCATTCCCACCCCATTAACCCCATTGACCCCATTCCCACCCCACTGACCCCCATTGACCCCATTCCCACCCCATTACCCCCATTGACCCCATTCCCACCCCATTAAACCCCCATTGACCCCATTCCCACCCCATTAAACCCATTCCCACCCCATTGACCCCACTGACCCCATTTCCCACCCCATTGACCCCCATTTCCACCCTATAACCACCCCATTACCCCCTTGACCCCCATTCCCACCCCATTACCCTATTACCCCCATTCCCACCCTATAACCACCCCATTAAACCCATTGACCCCATTCCCACCCCATTAACCCCATTGACCCCATTCCCACCCCATTAACCCCACTGACCCCATTCCCACCCTATAACCACCCCATTACCCCATTGACCCCATTCCCACCCCCTTGACCCCATTCCCACCCCATTAACCCCATTCCCACCCCATTAACCCCATTAACCCCATTCCCACCCTATAACCACCCCATTAACCCCATTAACCCCATTAACCCCATTCCCACCCTATAACCACCCCATTAACCCCATTAACCCCATTAACCCCATTCCCACCCTATAACCAC
Source organism: Excalfactoria chinensis (assembly GCF_039878825.1). Lineage (NCBI taxonomy): Eukaryota > Metazoa > Chordata > Aves > Galliformes > Phasianidae > Excalfactoria > Excalfactoria chinensis. The sequence continues at coordinate 725,940 of NC_092826.1, forward strand.
CCCATTAACCCCATTGACCCCATTCCCACCCCATTAACCCCATTGACCCCATTCCCACCCCACTGACCCCATTGACCCCATTCCCACCCCATTAACCCATTGACCCCATTCCCACCCTATAACCACCCCATTACCCCCTTGACCCCATTCCCACCCCATTAACCCCATTGATCCTATTCCCACCCCATTAACCCCATTAACCCCATTCCCACCCCATTAAACCCATTCCCACCCCATTGACCCCACTGACCCCATTCCCACCCCATTGACCCCATTTCCACCCTATAACCACCCCATTACCCCCTTGACCCCATTCCCACCCCATTACCCTATTACCCCCATTCCCACCCTATAACCACCCCATTAAACCCATTGACCCCATTCCCACCCCATTAACCCCATTGACCCCATTCCCACCCCATTAACCCCACTGACCCCATTCCCACCCTATAACCACCCCATTACCCCATTGACCCCATTCCCACCCCCTTGACCCCATTCCCACCCCATTAACCCCATTGACCCCATTCCCACCCCATTGACCCCATTCCCACCCCATTGACCCCATTAACCCCATTCCCACCCCATTAACCCCATTAACCCCATTCCTACCCCATTAACCCCATTGACCCCATTCCCATCCCCATTCCCCACCCCATAACCTCACTGACCCCATTCCCACCCTATAAACACCCCATTACCCCATTGACCCCATTCCCACCCCATTGACCCCATTCCCACCCCATTACCCCATTGACCCCATTGACCCCATTCCCACCCTATTAACCCCATTAACCCCATTCCCACCCCATTACCCCCTTGACCCCATTCCCACCCCATTGACCCCATTCCCACCCCATTACCCCCATTAACCCCATTGACCCCATTCCCACCCTATAACCACCCCATTAACCCCATTGACCCCATTCCCCACCCATTAACCCCATTACCACCCCATTAACCCCATTACCCCCATTCCCACCCTATAACCACCCCATTAACCCCATTACCCCCATTCCCACCCCATTGACCCCATTAACCCCATTAACCCCATTCCCACCCCATTAACCCCATTGACCCCATTCCCACTTTATAACCACCCCATTCCCACCCCATTAACCCCATTAACCCCATTCCCACCCCATTACGCCACTGACCCCATTCCCACCCCCATTAACCATCCCATTAACCCCATTCCCATCCTATTACCATCCCATTAACCCCATTGACCCCATCCCCACCCCATTACCCCACTGACCCCATTCCCACCCCCATTAACCCCATTCCCACCCCATTACCCATTACCACCCATTGACCCCATTCCCACCCTAAATCCACCCATTCCCACCCCATTGACCCCATTCCCACCCCATTCCCACCCCATTAACCCCATTGACCCCATTCCCACCCCATTAACCCCATTGACCCCATTCCCACCCCATTAACCCCATTGACCCCATTCCCACCCCATTAACCCCATTGACCCCATTCCCACCCCATTGACCCCATTCCCACCCCATTACCCCCTTGACCCCATTTTCACCCCGTTGACCCCATTCCCACCCTATAACCACCCCCATTACCCCATTGACCCCATTCCCACCCCATTACCACCCTTGACCCCATTAACCCCATTCCCACCCCATTATCCCCATTAACCCCATTCCCACCCTATAACCATCCCATGAACCCCATTGACCCCATTCCCACCCCATTACCCCATTCCCACCCAATTTCCACCCCATTGACCATATTCCCACCCCATTACCCCATTAACCCTATTACCCCCATTCCCACCCCATTAACCCCATTGACCCCATAGACCCCATAAGCTCCCACCTCCTTGCAGCGGCGCGGAGCTCTCGTGTCCCCCCATAGGCCTTCACGGTGCAGACCCCATAAGTGTGGGGCAGCAGCTCGACCCAGCGCTGTGGGTGCAGCTCCAGGTAACACAGGAGGGTCTCGATGGCTGTAGGGTGGGGGGGGGTGAGTTATGGGGTCGGATGGTGCCGATCCCAAACCCGAATCCATTATTGGGATACCCCCATCCCATCCCATTCCCCTTCCAGGACCTTCCCAACCCATTTATTCCCCTTCCAGGACCTTCCCAACCCCTTTATTCCCCTTCTAGGACCTCCCCATCTCATCCCATTCCCCTTCTGGCCTCATTCCCATCCCATTCCCCTTCCAGGACCTTCCCATCTTATCTATTCCCCTTCCAGGACCTTTAAACCCATTTATTCCCCTTCCAGGACCTTCCCATCCCATCTATTCCCCTTCCAGGACCTTTAAACCCATTTACTCCCCTTCCAGGACCTTCCCAACCCATTTATTCCCCTTCCAGGACCTTCCCATCCCATCTATTCCCCTTCCAGGACCTTTAAACCCACTTATTCTTCTTCCAGGACCTTCCCAACCCATTTATTCCCCTTCCAGGACCTTCCCTATCCTATTCCCATTCCCATTGCCATCTATTACCCTTCTATGACCTCCCAACCCCTTTATTCCCCTTCCAGGACCATCCCATCCCATTTATTCCCCTTCCAGGACCTTCCCAACCCATTTATTCCCCTTCCAGGACCTTCCCAACCCATCTATTCCCCTTCCAGGACCTTCCCATCTCATCTATTCCCCTTCCAGGACCTTCCCAACCCATTTATTCCCCTTCCAGGACCTTCCCAACCCATTTATTCCCCTTCCAGGACCTTCCCATCCCATCCCAACCCATCCCATCCCATCCCATCCCATCCCATCCCATCCCATTTATTCCCCTTCCAGGACCTTCCCATCCCATCTATTCCCCTTCCAGGACCTTCCCATCCCATCTATTCCCCTTCCAGGACCTATCCAAACCCATCTATTCCCCTTCCAGGACCTTCCCATTGCAATCCCATCCCATCCCCATCTATTCCCCTTCTAGGACCAACCCATTCCCATCTATTCCCCTTCCAGGACCTTCCCATCCCATTTATTCCCTTCCAGGACCTTCCCAACCCATTTCTTCCCCTTCCAGGACCTTCCCATCCCATCCCATTCCCCTTCCAGGACCTTCCCAACCCATTTATTCCCCTTCTAGGACCGTCCCAACCCATCTATTCCCCTTCCAGGACCTTCCAACCCCTTTATTCCCCTTCCATCCCATCCCATCCCATTTATTAACCTTCCAGGACCTTCCCAACCCATCTATTCCCCTTCCAGGACCTTCCCAACCCATTTATTCCCCTTCCAGGACCTTTAAACCCATTTATTCCCCTTCCAGGACCTTCCCAACCCCTTTATTCCCCTTCCAGGACCTTCCCATGTTATTTATTCCTCTTCCAGGACCTTTAAACCCATTCATTCCCCTTCCAGGACCTTCCCATCCCATTTATTCCCCTTCCAGGACCTTCCCAACCCATTTATTCCCATTCAGGACCTTCCCATTCCCATCTATTCCCCTTCCAGGACCTTCCCAACCCATCTATTCCCCTTCCAGGACCTTCTCAACCCATCTATTCCCCTTCCAGGACCTTCCCATTCCCATTTATTCCCCTTCCAGGACCTTTAAACCCATTTATTTCCCCTTCTAGGACCTTTAAACCCATTTTACTCCCCTTCCAGGACCTTCCCAACCCATCTATTCCCCATCCAGGACCTTCCCAACCCATTTACTCCCCTTCCAGGACCTTCTCAACCCATTTATTCCCCTTCTAGGACCTCCTTTATGCCCTTCCAGGACCTTCTGGACCCATTCCCATCCCATTCCCCTGCCAGGACCTTCCCAACCCATTTATTCCCCTTCCAGGACCTTCCCAACCCATCTATTCCCCTTCCAGGACCTTCCCTATCCTATTCCCCATTCCATTGCCATCTATTACCCTTCTATGACCTCCCATTCCCATCTATTACCCTTCCAGGACCTTTAAACCCATCTATTCCCCTTCCATTACCGTCCCATCCCATCCTATTCCCCTTCCAGGACCTTCCCAACCCATTTATTCCCCTTCCAGGACCTTTAAACCCATTTATTCCCCTTCCAGGACCTTCCATTCCCATCTATTCCCCTTCCAGGACCTTCCAATCCCATTTATTCCCCTTAAAGGACCTTCCCATCCCATCTATTCCCCTTCCAGGACCTTCCCAACCCCTTTATTCCCCTTCCATCCCATCCCATCCCATTTATTAACCTTCCAGGACCTTCCCAACCCATCTATTCCCCTTCCAGGACCTTTAAACCCATTTACTCCCCTTCCAGGACCTTAACAACCCATTTATTCCCCTTCCAGGACCTTCCCATCCCATCTATTCCCCTTCCAGGACCTTCCCAACCCATCTATTCCCCTTCCAGGACCTTCCCAACCCATCTATTCCCCTTACAGGACCTTCCCATCCCATTTATTCCCCTTCCAGGACCTTCCCATCCCATCTATTCCCCTTCCCAGGACCTTCCCATCCCATTTATTCCCCTTCCAAGACCTTCCCAACCCCTTTATTCCCCTTCCAGGTCCTTCCCATCCCATCTATTCCCCTTCCAGGACCTTTCCAACCCATTTATTCCCCTTCCAGGACCTTCCCAACCCATTCATTCCCCTTATAGGACCTCCCCTTCTCATCCCATTCACCTTCCAGGACCTTTTCAACCCCTTTATTCCCCTTCCAGGACCTTCCCATTCCCATCTATTCCCCTTCCAGGACCTTCCCAACCCATTTATTCCCATTCAGGACCTTCCCATTCCCATCTATTCCCCTTCCAGGACCTTTAAACCCATTCATTCCCCTTCCAGGACCTTCCCAAGCCATTTATTCCCCTTCCAGGACCTTTCCAACCCATTTATTCCCCTTCCAGTACCTTTAAACCCATTTATCTCCCTTCCAGGACCTTTCTAACCCATCTATTCCCCTTCCAGGTCCTTCCCAACCCATCCAATCCCATCCCATCCCATCCCATCCCATCCCATCCCATCCCATCCCATCCCATCCCATCCCATTTATTCCCCTTCCAGGGACCTTCCTACCCATTTATTCCCCTTCTAGGACCTTTAAACCCATTTATTCCCCTTCCAGGACCTTCCCATTGCCATCCCATCCCCCTTTTAGGACCTTCTGGACCCATTCCCATTTATTCCCCTTCCAGGACCTTCCCAACCCATTTATTCCCCTTCCAGGACCTTCCCTATCCAATTCCCATTCCCATTGTCATCTATTACCCTTCTATGACCTCCCATCCCATTTATTCCCCTTCCAGGACCTTCCCATCTTATTTATTCCCCTTCCAGGACCTTCCCATCCCATCCCATCCCATCCCATGCCATCCCATCCCATTCCCCTTCCAGGACCTTTCCAACCCATTTATTCCCCTTCCAGGACCTTCCCTATCCTATTCCCATTCCCATTGCCATCTATTACCCTTCTATGACCTTCCCATCCCATCTATTCCCCTTCCAGGACCTTCCCAACCCATTTATTCCCCTTCCAGGACCTTCCCATCCCATTTATTCCCCTTCCAGGACCTTTAAACCCATTTATTCCTCATCCAGAACCTTCCCATCCCATTTATTCCCCTTCCAGGACCTTCCCAACCCATTTATTCCCCTTCCAGGACCTTCCAACCCATCTATTCCCCTTCCAGGACCTTCCAACCCATCTATTCCCCTTCTAGGACCTCCCCATCCCATCTATTCCCCTTCTGGCCCCATTCCCATCCCATCCCATCCCAACCCATCCCATCCCATCTATTCCCCTTCCAGGACCTTCCCATCCCATCTATTCCCCTTCCAGAACCTTCCCATCCCATTTATTCCCCTTCCAGCACCTTCCCATCCCATCTATTCCCCTTCTAGGACCTTCCCAACCCATCTATTCCCTTCCAGGACCTTCCCATGTTATTTATTCCCCTTCCAGGACCTTCCCAACCCCTTTATTCCCCTTCCAGGACCTTTAAACCCATTTATTCCCCTTCCAGAACCTTCCCAACCCCTTTAATCCTCTTCCAGGACCTTCCCAACCCATCTATTGCCCTTCCAGGACCTTCCCAACCCCTTTAGTTCGCCCTTCCAGGACCTTTAAACCCATTTATTCCCCTTCCAGAACCTTCCCAACCCCTTTAATCCTCTTCCAGGACCTTCCCATCCCATCTATTCCCCTTCCAGGACCTTTCCAACCCATTTATTCCCCTTCCAGGACCTTCCCATCCCATTTATTCCCCTTCTAGGACCTTTAAACCCATTTATTCCCCTTCCAGGACCTTTCCATGTTATTTATTCCCCTTCCAGGACCTTCCCAACCCATTTATTCCCCTTCCAGGACCATTAAACCCATTTATTCCCCTTCCAGGACCTTCCCATTCCCATTTATTCCCTTCCAGGACCTTCCCAAGCCATCTATTCCCCTTCCAGGACCTTTAAACCCATCTATTCCCCTCCAGGACCTTCCCATTCCCATTTATTCCCCTTCCAGGACCTTCCCAAGCCATCTATTCCCCTTCCAGGACCTTTAAACCCATCTATTCCCCTTCCAGGACCTTCCCATCCCATTTATTCCCCTTCCAGGACCTTCCCAGCTCATCTATTCCCCTTCCAGGACCTTCCCATGTTATTTATTCCCCTTCCAGGACCTTCCCAACCTCTTTATTCCCCTTCCAGGACCTTTAAACCCATTTATTCCCCTTCCAGAACCGTCCCAACCCCTTTAATCCTCTTCCAGGACCTTCCCATCCCATCTATTCCCCTTCCAGGACCTTCCCATCCCATCCCATCCCATCCCATCCCATCCCATCCCATCCCATCCCATCCCATTCCCCTTCCAGGACCTTCCCAACCCATTTATTCCCCTTCCAGGACCTTCCCCATCCCATCTATTCCACTTCCAATACCCCCCATCCCATCTATTCCCGTTCCAGGACCTTCCCAACCCATTTATTCCCCTTCCAGGACCTTCCCATCCCATCTATTCCCCTTCCAGGACCTTTAAACCCATTTATTCCCCTTCCAGGACCTTCCCAACCCATTTATTCCCCTTCCAGGACCTTCCCAACCCATCTATTGCCCTTCCAGGACCTTCCCATCCCATCCCATCCCATCCCATCCCATCCCATCCCATCCCATCCCATTTATTCCCCTTCCAGGACCTTCCCATCCCATTTATTCCCCTTCCAGGACCTTCCCATCCCATCCCATTCCCCTTCCAGGACCCTTTAAAACCCCTTTATTCCCCTTCCAGGACCTTCCCAACTCACCCTCCTCCCTGAGGTCCATCTCCATCACAGCTCTCTCAATGGCGATGGCTCTCTCATGTTTATAACACACCCTCTGTCGCTCCCCCTCCTCCACTTCCGGTTCGATGACGTCATCGTCCACCTCCATGACGTCATCGTCTTCCTCCTCTGACGTCACCCCGCCCCCACGTGACCCCGTGACGTCATCGCCGCCGCCCCCCGCTGACGTCGCGGCGTCCATCATGGCGGCCATCTCCTGGTCGCTCACTTCAGCACCCTGCGCGGTGGACAGCGCCGCTGAGCCGCAATGCATTGTGGGACGGCCCATTGAAACCTATGGCCCATTGAAAGCTATGGCTGAGCCGCAATGCATTGTGGGACGGCCCATTGAAACCTATGGCCCATTGAAACCTATGGCTGAGCCGCAATGCATTGTGGGACGGCCCATTGAAACCTATGGCCCATTGAAAGCTATGGGTGAGCCGCAATGCATTGTGGGGACGGCCCATTGAAACCTATGGCCCATTGAAACCTATGGCCCATTGAAAGCTATGGCTGAGCCGCAATGCATTGTGGGATGCCCCATTGAAACCTATGGCCCATTGAAAGCTATGGCTGAGCCGCAATGCATTGTGGGATGGCCCATTGAAACCTATGGCCATTCATTCCTATGGCTGCCGCAATGCATTGTGGGGACAGCCCATTGAAAGCAATGGCCCATTGAAGGCTATGGCTGAGCCGCAATGCATTGTGGGACGACCCATTGAAACCAATGGCCCATTGAATCCTATGGCTGAGCCGCAATGCATTGTGGGACGGCCCATTGAAACCTATGGCCCATTGAAGGCTATGGCTGAGCCGCAATGCATTGTGGGATGGCCAATAGAAACCTATGGCCCATTGAAACCTATGGCCCATTCATGCCTATGGCTGAGCCGCAATGCATTGTGGGACGGCCCATTGAAACCTATGGCCCATTGAAAGCTATGGCTGAGCCGCAATGCATTGTGGGACGGCCCATTGAAACCTATGGCCCATTGAAGCCTATGGCTGAGCCGCAATGCATTGTGGGACGGCCCATTGAAACCTATGGCCCATTGAAGCCTATGGCTGAGCCGCAATGCATTATGGGACGGCCCATTGAATCCTATGGCCCATTGAAGGCTATGGCTGAGCCGCAATGCATTGTGGGACGGCCCATTGAAACCTATGGCCCATTGAGGCCTATGGCTGAGCCGCAATGCATTGTGGGACGGCCCATTGAAACCAATGGGCCATTGAAAGCTATGGCTGAGCCGCAATGCATTGTGGGACGGCCCATTGAAACCTATGGCCCATTCATTCCTATGGCTGTGCCGCAATGCATTGTGGGACGGCCCATTGAAACCTATGGCCCATTCATGGCTATGGCTGCGCCGCAATGCATTGTGGGACGGCCCATTAAAACCTATGGCCCATTCATTCCTATGGCTGAGCCGCAATGCATTGTGGGACGGCCCATTGAAACCTATGGCCCATTGAAAGCTATGGCTGAGCCGCAATGCATTGTGGGACGGCCCATTGAAACCTATGGCCCATTCATGGCTATGGCTGAGCCGCAATGCATTGTGGGACGGCCCATTGAAACCTATGGCCCATTGAAAGCAATGGCTGAGCCGCAATGCATTGTGGGGCGGCCCATTGAAACCTATGGCCCATTGAAACCTATGGCGGAGCCGCAATGCATTGTGGGACAGCCCATTGAAACCTATGGCCCATTGAAAGCTATGGCTGAGCCGCAATGCATTGTGGGATGGCCCATTGAAACCTATGGCCATTCATTCCTATGGCTGCCGCAATGCATTGTGGGACGGCCCATTGAAAGCAATGGCCCATTGAAGGCTATGGCTGAGCCGCAATGCATTGTGGGACGACCCATTGAAACCAATGGCCCATTGAATCCTATGGCTGAGCCGCAATGCATTGTGGGACGGCCCATTGAAACCTATGGCCCATTGAAACCTATGGCTGAACCGCAATGCATTGTGGGACGGCCCATTGAAACCTATGGCCCATTCATGGCTATGGCTGAGCCGCAATGCATTGTGGGACGGCCCATTGAAACCTATGGCCCATTGAAGGCTATGGCTGAGCCGCAATGCATTGTGGGATGGCCAATAGAAACCTATGGCCCATTGAAACCTATGGCCCATTCATGCCTATGGCTGAGCCGCAATGCATTGTGGGACGGCCCATTGAAACCTATGGCCCATTGAAAGCAATGGCTGAGCCGCAATGCATTGTGGGACGGCCCATTGAAAGCAATGGCCCATTGAAGGCTATGGCTGAGCCGCAATGCATTGTGGGACGGCCCATTGAAACCTATGGCTCATTGAAACCAATGGCTGAGCCGCAATGCATTGTGGGACGGCCCATTGAAACCTATGGCCCATTGAAAGCTATGGCTGAGCCGCAATGCATTGTGGGACGGCCCATTGAAAGCAATGGCCCATTGAAAGCTATGGCTGAGCCGCAATGCATTGTGGGATGGCCCATTGAAACCTATGGCCATTCATTCCTATGGCTGCCGCAATGCAACGGCCCATTGAAACCTATGGCCCATTGAAACCAATGGCCATTCATGTGTATGGCTGAGCCGCAATGCATTGTGGGACAGCCCATTGAAACCAATGGCCCATTGAAAGCTATGGCTGAGCCGCAATGCATTGTGGGACGGCCCATTGAAAGCAATGGCCCATTCATGCCTATGGCTGAGCCGCAATGCATTGTGGGATATCCCATTGAAAGCAATGGCCCATTGAAAGCTATGGCGGAGCCGCAATGCATTGTGGGACGGCCCATTGAAAGCAATGGTCCATTGAAAGCTATGGCTGAGCCGCAATGCATTGTGGGTTGGCCCATTGAAACCTATGGCCCATTGAAGGCTATGGCTGAGCCGCAATGCATTGTGGGATGGCCCATTGAAACCAATGGCCATTCGTTCCTGTGGCTGAGCCGCAATGCATTGTGGGGCGGCCCATTGAAACCTATGGCCCATTGAAAGCTATGGCTGAGCCGCAATGCATTATGGGACGGCCCATTGAAACCTATGGCCCATTGAAAGTTATGGCCGAACCGCAATGCATTGTGGGGCGGCCCATTGAAACCTATGGCCCATTGAAGCCTATGGTTGAGCCGCAATGCATTGTGGGACGGCCCATTGAAAGCAATGGCCCATTGAAAGCTATGGCTGAGCCGCAATGCATTGTGGGACGGCCCATTGAAACCTATGGCCCATTGAAAGCAACGGCTGAGCCGCAATGCATTGTGGGACGGCCCATTGAAAGCAATGGTCCATTGAAAGCTATGGCTGAGCCGCAATGCATTGTGGGACGGCCCATTGAAACCTATGGCCCATTCATTCCTATGGCTGAGCCGCAATGCATTGTGGGACGGCCCATTGAAACCTATGGCCCATTGAAAGCTATGGCTGAGCCGCAATGCATTGTGGGACGGCCCATTGAAACCTATGGCCCATTCATGCCTATTGCTGAGCCGCAATGCATTATGGGATGGCCAATAGCAACCTATGGGGCCATGATGCTTTATGGGGTGGGCCAATAGAAACCTATGGGGCCATAAAAGGACATGATGCCTTATGGGATTCTCATCCTATAGGGCCCATTCTCACCCTATAGGGCCCATTCTCACCCTACACAGCCCATTCTCACCCCATAGGGCCCATTCTCACCCTATAGGGCCGAATCACATCCTATAGGTCCCATTCTCACCCTATAGGGTCCACTATCACCCTATAAAGCCCATTCTCACCCTATAGAGACCGTTCTCACCCTATAGGGCCGAATCACATCCTATAGGGCCCATTCTCACCCTATAGGGCCTGTCCTCATCCTATAGGTCCCGTTCTCACCCTATAGGTCCCATTCTCACCCTACAGGTCCCATTCTCATCCTATAGGGCCCATTCTCAACCTATAGGGTCTGTTCTCAACCTATAGGGTCCGTTCTCACCCTATAGGGCCCATTCTCACCCTACAGGGCCGAATCACATCCTACAGAGCCGATTCTCATCCTATAGAGCCCATTATCACCCTACAGGGCCCGTTCTCACCCTATAGGGCCGAATCACATCCTATAGGGCTCATTCTCACCCTATAGGGCTGAATCATATCCTATAGGTCCCGTTCTCACCCTACAGGGCCCATTCTCACCCTGTAGGGCCGGATCTCATCCTATAGGGCCGATTCTCACCCTATAAGGCTGAATCACATCCTATAGGTCCCGTTCTCACCCTATAGGGTCCACTATCACCCTATAGGTCCCATTCTCCCCCTATAGGTCCCGTTCTCCCCCTATGGGGCCGGCTCTCCCCCCTACTCACGGCCTGGAGGTCGAGGCGCCGTCTCTGGAGCTCCCTACATTTACAGGGGGGGAAAACGGCCCGAACCAACCGCGTGATGGCGAACGGATCCGCCGCGTCCGCAAAGATGTGACGGCGCAGCTCCAGCCGGTCCGAGCCCTGAGAGGGGAACCATCCCATTGGTTAACCCGACGACCCACTGGGTTCCCATTGGTTATCCCTATAAGCCATTGGGATCCCATTGGTTATCCCTGTAACCCACTGTGTTCCCATTGGTTAACCCTAAAAGCCATTGAGGACCCATTGGTTATCCCTGTAACCCATTCGGGTCCAATTGGGTAACCCTATAACCTACTGGGGTCCCATTGGTTAGCCCTATAAGCCACTGGGTTCCCATTGGGTATCCCTATAAGCCATTGGGTTCCCATTGGTTAGCCCTATAAGCGATGGAGTCCCATTGGTTATCGCTATAAGCCATTGGGATCCCATTGGTTATCCCTGTAAGCCATTGGGTTCCCATTGGTTATCCCTGTAACCCACTGTGTTCCCATTGGTTATCCCTATAAGCCACTGGGTTCCCATTGGTTAGCCCTAAAAGCCATCGGGTTCCCATTGGTTACCCCTATAACCCACTGTGTTCCCATTGCTTAGCCCTATAAGCCATTAGGTTCCCATTGGGTATCCCTATAACCCACTGCGTTCCCATTGGGTACCCCATAACCTATTGGTTTCCCATTGGTTATCCCTATAACCTATTGGGGTCCCATTGGTTATCCCTATAAGCCACTGTGTTCCATTGGTTAACCCTAAAAGCCATTGGGTTCCCATTGGGTATCCCTATAAGCCATTGGGTTCCCATTGGTTATCCCTATAAGCCACTGGGTTCCCATTGGTTATCCCTATAAGCCACTGGGTTCCCATTGGTTAACCCTATAACCCATTGGGGTCCCATTGGGTATCCCTATATCCCATTGGAGTCCAATTGGGTAACCCTATAACCTATTGGGGTCCCATTGGTTATCCCTATAAGCCACTGTGTTCCCATTGGTTATCCCTGTAGCCCACTGGGTTCCCATTGGGTAACCCTATAACCCACTGTGTTCCCAATGGGAACCCAATAGGTTATAGGGACAGTCAACCCCAAATCCACCCCATATCCACCCCAAAACGACCCCTATCCCACCCCATATCAACCCCATATCCCACCCCATATCCCCCCATATCCACCCCATATCCCCCCATATCCACCCCATATCCCCCCATATTCACCCCATATCCACCCCATATCATCCCATATCCCCCCATATTCACCCCATATCCCATATCCCACCCCATATCCCATATCCACCCCATATCCCACCCCATATCCCACCCCATATCCCATATCCCACCCCATATCCACCCCATATCCCATATCCCACCCCATATCCCCCATATCCACCCCATATCCCCCCATATCCACCCCATATCCCCCCATATCCCTCCATATCCACCCCATATCCCCCAATCCCACCCCATATCCCCCCATATCCACCCCAAATCCACCCCAATCCCACCCCATATCCCCCCATATCCACCCCATATCCCACCCCATATCCCCCCATCCCACCCCAACCCCATCCCATATCCACCCCATATCCACCCCAATCCCAGTCCCATCCCACCCCAAAACAACCCCAAATACACCCCAATCCCATCCCAAAACCAACCCATATCCACCCCATCCCACCCCAAAACCACCCCAATCCCACCCAATATCCATCCCAAAACTAAGCCAATCCCACCCCAAAACCATCCCTAATCCCACCCCAATCCCATCCCATATCCACCCCAAATCTACCCCAAAACGACCCCAATCCCACCCCAACCCCACCCCAAAACCACTCCAAATCCATCGCAAAACCACCCCAATCCCACCCCATCTCACCCCATATCCACCCCCATCCCACCCCAAAACGACCCCTATCCCACCCCAATCCCAACCCCAATCCCACCCCATATCCCCCCATATGCCCCCATATCCCACCCCATATCCCCCAACCTCCTTGTCGATGAACAGATGACACCAGGCCGTCTCCCCGTCCCTCCCATATCCACCCCATATCCCATATCCACCCCATATCCCCCCATATTCACCCCATATCCCCCCATATCCACCCCATATCCCCCCATATCCCCCCCATATCCCATATCCCACCCCACATCCCCCCATATCCCCCCATATTCACCCCATATCTCCCCATATCCACCCCATATCCCCCCATATCCCCGCCATATCCCATATCCCCCCATATCCCATATCCCACCCCATATCCCCCCATATCCACCCCATATCCCCCATATCCCACCCCATATCCCCCCATATCCACCCCATATCCCCCCAATCCCACCCCATATCCCATATCCACCCCAATCCCACCCCATATCCCCCCTATCCACCCCAATCCCACCCCAAATCCCCCCATATCCACCCTATATCCCCCCATATCCACCCCATATCCCCCCCATATCCACCCCATATCCCATATCCCACCCCATATCCCCCCATATCCACCCCATATCCCCCCATATCCCTCCATATCACCCCATATCCCACAATATCCACCCCATATCCCCCCATATCCACCCCATATCCCCCCATATCCACCCCATATCCACCCCATATCCCCCCATATCCACCCCATATCCCCCCATATCCACCCCAAAACCACCTCAAATCCTCCGAACCCCACCCCATATCCACCTCTATCTCACCCCAAAACCACCCCATATCCAGCCCAACCCAACCGCAATCCTATCCCATATCCACCCCAATCCCATCCCATATCCACCCCTATCCCACCCCATATCCATCCCATCTCACCCTATTCCCATCCCATATCCACCCCAATCCCACCTTAACCCCACCCCATATTCATCCTAATCCCACCCCATATCCCACCCCAAAACCACCCCAAAACCAACCTAATCCCACCCCAATCCCATCCCAAAACCACCCCAAAACAACCCCAAAACCACCCCAATCCCACCCCAAATCCATCCCTAATCCCACCCCCATCCCACCCCAAAACAACCCCAAATCCACCCCAATCCCACTCTAAATCCACCCCAATCCCATCCCAAATCCACCCCAATCCCATCCCAAATCCATCCCTAATCCAACCCCAAAACCACCCCAATCTCATCCCAAATCCTTCCCTAATCCCACCCCAAATCCATCCCCAAACCAACCCAATCCGACCCCAAATCAAACCCCAATCCCACCCCAAATCCATCCCTAATCCAACCCCAAAACCACCCAAAATCTACCCCAAAACCACCCCAAATCCATCGCAAAACCACCTCAATCCCACCCCAAAACCATCCCAATCCCTCCCCATATCCACCCCAATCCCTGTCCCATCCCACCCCATATCCCCCCATATCCCACCCCAATGCCCCCAACCTCCTTGTCGATGAACAGATGACACCAGGCCGTCTCCCCGTCCCTCCCGGCGCGGCCGATCTCTTGCACGTAGGCCTCGAAGCTCCTGGGCATGTTGTAATGCAGCACGGCCCTGACGTCGGCCTTGTCCAACCCCATCCCGAAAGCCACCGTGGCCACCACCACCCTCAGCTGCCCCTTCATGAAAGCTGATTGGACGCGGCGACGCTCGGAGGCCGACAGCCCCGCGTGATACGCGGCTGCGATCTGCTCCGCTTGGAGCCTGCGGCCACCATTGGGTCCTATGAGAGGAAGGGGAGATGAGGAGGGATCAACCTTTGGGGTTATGGGACACTTGGGGTCGGTGGTGGCCAACGTTGGTCTTCTATTGGCCATCTGGGTTCATCATTGGCCACCATTGGGTTTATGGGACACTTGGGGTCGGTGTTGGCCACCATTGGGCTTATGGGACACTTGGGGTCCGTGTTGGCCAACGTTGGTCTTCTCTTGGTCATCTGGGTTCAATGTTGGCCAACATTGGTCTTCTCTTGGCCATCTGGGTTCAGTGTTGGCCAACGTTGGTCTTCTCTTGGCCAACTGGGTTCAATGTTGGCCACCATTGGCCTTTTCTTGGCCATCTGGGTTCATTGTTGGCCACCATTGTCCTTCTGGGCCACTTGGGGTCGGTGTTGGCCAACATTGGTCTTCTCTTGGCCATCTGGGTTCAATGTTGGCCACCATTGGCCTTCAGGGCCACTTGGGGTCAATGTTGGCCAACGTTGGTCTTCTCTTGGCCAACTGGGTTCAATGTTGGCCACCATTGGGCTTATGGGCCAACTGGGTTCAATGTTGGCCAACACTGGCCTTCTCTTGCCTATGTGAGATCATTGTTGGCCAACGTTGGTCTTCTCTTGGCCAACTGGGTTCATTGTTGGCCAATGTTGGTCTTCTCTTGGCCATCTGGGATCATTGTTGGCCACCAATGGCCTTTTCGTGGCCATCTGGGTTCAATGTTGGCCACCATTGGGCTTATGGGACACTTGGGGTCCGTGTTGGCCAACGTTGGTCTTCTCTTGGTCATCTGGGTTCAATGTTGGCCAACATTGGTCTTCTCTTGGCCATCTGGGTTCAGTGTA